>NW_028185927.1:4142699-4150759 GCF_003343005.1 Rhea americana
AAAAAAAAAAAAAAAAAAAAAAAAAGTGACACCTTTAGCAAGCAGTAACTTGCACCAATTAATCCTATCAGGAAGCTAGTAAAATAGTTAATAAATTAAAAAAGAAAATCTGTACAAATAAAGTAACTGCAGACATTACTGGATGTCAAGCTAATAAATACAGATGAATAACTGTTGGGGTGGAGAAAAAAATAAAGGTAGAGTAAAACCTGTTCAGTGAATTTGTTATAATCTTTTTGCCTATACTTCTGTATATCACATGCACTCCACGCCTGACCACTATAGAAAGACACTGAAACTTATGATACCTCAAACTTTTTAACCAAGAAAATAATGGCTAAATTCCATATTTAATAGAATAGTGTATTGATGAACTGCATGTCTGATTTTCTTCAAAGGGACCAAAAGTTCTTCATTCCATTCCTAACAGTCAGCCTCAAAAGTCATAAAGACATTTTCTACGTTGTTCATTCATCTATATAAAAATGAGAGAATAYGATCCATCTGGCAATAAAAAGATAAAAATGTTAGGTAGCCTTTTTGGGTAATTTCCAGTGAATATAGTAAAGTCATCAACTTTATTTAGGCAGAAATTACTGTCCAGACTACTTTCTGATAATGAAAATACACTTTAAAGTGGAGAGAGGACTTATGACCAAAGAACAAGAAAAGGAATTGACTCTCAGAGACGGAGTTCAGCCTGTTCTGAATCTGGCGCAATTTATGGCCAGTCTGTGAGCTACTCTACCTGTGAAAATAAAGGTCTAGCAGTAGAATAAAAAAGATCTCAGATCATTTTCCTGTCTTGTCAAAATGAAAGCCTCAATAAAGAGAATTCTGGAGTGAAAAATGAGGACACTTGGCTGGATTCAGTTCTTCTAACTGGCTACTGCGGTAGGGGTAGCAGTGACAGCAACAGAAGTTACCTGGAAGTAGGTCTGACTTGGAAGTGAATAAAGCTAACTTTTGGAGCTTCTTGATGGGCCATCTATAAATACTACAGAAAATTTAGTTTAAAAAAAAAATGTAGAGAAGTTGCCTGAAATGGAAAGAATGAGATTTAAAATGTGTTTAAACATTGAAGGCCTCCTATGAGTAAGCTCAGTACTTGAATTGCTTGATTTGTAAAAATAAATAAATAAATAATGAACAAAAAAAGGAAGGAGCAATTTGGACACTTGCAGCTTCCTAATAGTGAGAAACAAAACCATGGAGTAATAACTAACTGTAAGTATGGATGATGCTCTGTTAGCCATGCCTGCGCCTGGGCAAGGATCTGTTTTCCGAAAGGCCAGCCTGCGTTCAAGTCTTTGACATGTGCATTTCCTTAGGAGAAAGATTTGATTCTTTTTGGAAGAACACTAGGACCAAYGATCAAAGTATTTATTTCTGACTCCCATATACGCTTGAAGTTTCAGAACCTGTTGGCAGAGTCCCAGCTTTACACGGCTGCCCACCTGGGACCATGCCGCGCAGGAGCACAACGCGCTATCGTCTTCAGCGAACGCAGAAATAACGCTGTTAGCATAAATCAGAGAAACCGTGAAGCACGGCTTCAGGGACCTAGCAGAGCTCTAAGCTGCGCTGGACGCTGTTGCTGATGGATCCCAGCTCTGTTGCAATCACACTACCGGCTTGGACCAGCGCTTCCAACGTGCATCGTAGAGGAGGAGATGTGAATTTTGCTGTTTCATGATCGCAGCTGCATGACTCAGCAAAGCCCTGGTGGTAGCCACCGAAGACGAGCTGCTACGTTGGACTATGCTCGTTTCAAAGAGCTCAGAAAGTAAGCTCTGTTCTTTCTATGTTGTTCGGGTAATTAACTTGAATTCATTCATCCAAAAAGAATTAAGAGAAACAGAGTGTTTGGTTTCTGTTTCTTCTGAGTTAGAAGAGAAGGACTATTCAGTAAGGGAAAGGATAAGAAACCTCTCTGAGCACAGAGAAAAMCATTAAGCTGCCTATTGATGCTGTCTTTCCAGCAAACACCAACAGCTGCTTCTGTAAATTATTTTGATTTGGGAGCACCTACACAGGCTGAAAATAAAGATAAACAAATATAAARGAAAAGTGTGTTGATGAGTCCCGTAAAGTCTGTGGCGTCTCCTTCTCTGCAGCTATTCAAAACCCACCTGGATGCTACCCTGTCTAACATGCTCTAGGTGACCCTGCTTGAGTAGGGAGGTTGGACTAGACAGCGGTCCCTTCAACCTTACCGATTCTGTGAAAAGTTGCACTGCTCTTATGGACAAGCAGGACCAAGGAAATTACCAGTCCAAAAATCTGACTGTGCTGAGGGTATAGGGTAAGATACTGAAAAATACTCGGAAATCTTGCAGATCAAAAGCATCCACATGATTTGATCTTCCATTTGCTTGAATTCAGCTTCTTATCAGACTGCGTGATATGAATCAACTTTTTTGTGGAGGAGGAAGCAGCACAATTCAGTTGTGGTCTCCATGACCCCAGTGTGATGCCAACGAAGTAGCTGACCTTCTTACTTCGGAMGTATAACACTGCTCTTGAGGAGGTGGGAAATGGATATCCAAGTGTTAAAAACTGCCTGGAGTAWTATCAGAGACGCGTGCACGTGAGCAGGGAGGCAGGATAGCAACTGCGAGGACTGCCGCTCCTTCCCGAGACAGCCCCGGTGGCCAGCGTGGCRCCTGGGTACCTCCACGCCGCGCGAGCGACGCCCCGTCCCTCCTGCAGCGGGGACCCACCGCCCTCGCAACGCTCTCGGCTGCCAATGCCAATGMGCAAGATGTTAAGAGCCGCCTCAAACCGCGGCGGTGGTTTCCAGCGGCGGCGCAGTGTGCTAATCGTCGAGCCACTGGGATAGCCCTGTAGGGCATTCTTCTAATAGTTTTTCTAGTTCTTCCACTGATGTCCTTATACATCTTTTATGATTTCGATAGTGATGCTACTTTCCCCAGGCACTCTCCTTCTATCTTACTCCGTGCTTGCTTTTCCTTTGAATATACGGGGGGAGCGGGCTACCTTAATCTTGCCCTTCATTCCCAGGGCAACCTTTTAGAAAAAAGACCCCTTTCCCTGCTCTTCCAGCCCGGAGTACATGTCAAGGATTTCTAAAGATGGAAAATATTTGAGTACTTCCTATTTAAGTTTTGACGGTCTTTTTCCTGACTTCATGTTCTATTTAGAGGTATTCTTTCTTTGTTTTTCCCTCTAAACAGATGAACAGCCAGTTCTTTTTGATATAAATTAAACTCCAAATATTTTCTTTAAACTGCACTCACTGGTTTCACAAAAGAATGAAAACAAAATGCAGCACATGACATCATTTGAAGCAGAAAATTATGTTATCTTCTATAGCTCTGGAAAGAAACTGTGTTTTTTTAACTGCAGCTCTTCTCCAATGTGCACTGCTGATAAATAGTGAAAAGAAATTCTTTCCTAACTATATATTTCTCTCACATTATACATATATTAATTCCTTTGGGAATAGGTTCAGCAATATAACTTGAGATATGAGGTAGCTGATATATGTGAAGTATTAATATGAAAAATATTTTCACTGCATGTATGTTATAAAACTCTTGGAATACGGGTCAGTTAAAGAATCTCCCTATCCCTGTTCTGCCCATATTTTCTTCCTGCATGGTCCATCTTCCTTCCTTCTTCTGTGTTATTTTGAGGACCCCTTTTGCTTCGCACTAATGACACATATTCATAGCAGCAACTCAAGCAACAGCAGACACTTGTAAAGATGGGGAGTTGTAAAATAATAAATCGAATATTTAATACTTAGACAGAAGATGTGGACTTTATCTACACTTAATGGGTGGGGAGGCTGATTACTCATTCATAGCTACGCCACTTGTGAATGATGAGGTCACCCCTATCTGAGCAAGATAAATGCCATATCCTGTTATGACATATTCCTTTTATATAAAATTAGTTCAATTTTCTCACTAGTGAGGAATCGGTATAACTGAAAAAAAATCACTTCAAGATAAAGGCATTTTTCTACTGTAATTCATTATACATCCTATTTTCATTTTATTTTATTTCTGTTCTGTTTTGTTCTATCTTATCCTGTTCTACGTATAGTATTTTACTCTACCTAAATGATATCTGACTAAAGTGAAGCAAAAATTAGATGATACAATGAAGCTTTGTAGCATTCTCTCTCCTACCTGTCACAAGCTCCTTCCAACAGCAGATAATGAAAATTCAAAGTCAAACCATTTAACTTTAAGTAAATGGAAATGAATTTCCAGAGAAGAGATATTTTTTCACCTGTGAAAGAAAGGAACAGTAGTACACTGACGACGAGAATAAAGATATAATATATAATTGTGATAGATATAGATATATGTAAAGCATAAACATTAAATGTTATTATATTACTGTCATGTGTTTTTAATTTTTATCTTTGCCATGTTTTTTGCCTTGAGAGGAAGATCTACAGCACATTGTAAGAAACAGCAGCACTGTACCAGAACATTTCTTACCTCAATCAATACTAAAGCAACTTACAGAATATCTTACAATARTATGCAGTATTTAGACAAAAAGTATGTCATTCAGACACTAGAATCTGTCAATAATCTGGCCAAAATGAGAAATAAACTGAATTAAAAATACWGGGTTTGATTCTCTTCTCATTTGCACTAGCATACTGCAGTGAATTCATTTAARTTAATCTTAGTTTGTCGTAGCACTGGTGAAAAACTGTGAATTGGGCCCATACTATTTAATATGGCACAGAGTATAAGCTTGAGGATGGGTATTTTCATTGATGGAGAAAATAAGACATCAGTCTCAGAAACTCTGGCTTTGTTTTACTATCGTTCCATTAATTTGGGAGAAAAGATGAGACCAATCAAAACGAATTGTTCTTCAGTTACAACATTATTTATTTGGTATCTTTTAAGGGCTATGAAAAAGAAAACGCTTCTGTATTCTGTAGACATTCACAAACCTACCTTCGAATCCTGCTAGTCCTACAGCATACAAAACTACCTGTCAATAGTTCCGCTGACTCGGTGAGGCTACTTGTGTGAGCAGAGTTACCACGACTGGCTTTTTGGTTACGTGAACAATTAAATTGAGGTATTAAGCAATAGGCATAAATAGGTCTCATTAAATATCAAGGGAGTCTGGTTCTGCTCATGTGGATGAAAACCAGTGAAGCTCAGGACTAAGCTGAAGGAAGCTTGGCTAAAGGCAAGCTCTCTATCTATCTTGGCTGTCCCTTTGAAACGTGAAAGTCTGGTTAGAGTTGCCACTGCAGCGCAGAGAGTGACAAGCAATGGATGGGGCCTTCTAAATGATTACATCCACTCTACTGCCTGGCCATACATTGACAGACAAAACTACTCTAATGGACTGATCATTTGGAAAATGGCTACTGCCCACATTTAAATTCCTTTCAGTGTTATTCCATAGCCAATTAGAGTGGTATCCCAGCCTATATTCATGCCAGTCTTGTACTATATTGTAAGAAAAAGGAAAGGAGCAGCTCAGAAGTCTTTAATTATTCCTCCAGCCATTTATTGACCTGCTCTCTAAAGGCCATATACGGGCCTTCATCTGCATGCAAAATTCCTATTGACATCACTGGGAGGGCCACAGGCAGATGGAGGGTACTTTGTAAACCTTACATTTTAAATATGTTGTAGGAGAAAAGCGCAGAATTTGCAGTCCTTTAAAAAAGTGAGCAGCTTTGTCTAATGTGGTCTTTAAACATGGAGTTTGAATAACATTCTTCCTAGCAGTAACATCCCCCCCTCTTCTCTATCTAACCTACACGTTTCTGTAAAGTCTTCATATTTAACACTCAAACAATTGATGTCCCTATAGTATAAACAGGATAGATAATGAATATAAGTGGGATAGAAAATTAATCCTACTTGCGAGGAAAGAGAGTCATAATTCACTTAGGCTTCTCAGCTCTTACGTTATGAGGTCTTCAGCTAACTCATGGGATCCATTCCACATCCCACAGATGCTCATTATGAATTCTTTTTATGTGCAACATGTGGGGACTAACCAGTTTCATATCTCCTGGTATTAGCTGCAATCCAAAGCATTTTGTATTAAAACAGAATGCAAACACAGATGCTATTTAATACAAAGGATTTGAATGCAGTCTCCGGTTTAACATAAAGTTGGTGTGTCTTAATTTGGTTTGGAACAGAAATGGAAAGAAAAGTCAAGATAAGAGGATGGAAGCCGGGCTATGATTGCAGGAGGCACACACTTGCATGGGAAAAGGAGGGACAGGACCAGGTGACAGCTTTGACTTATGGCAGTAAAGGTTATGATGCCTTTGGGGTGACGGGACAGACTGGGACATCTGTTCACGCGGCAGCGCTGCCACCGCCCTCCCGCCCAGCCGGCGTGCTGCGGGCTCCCGCAGCCTGCGCTCCGTCCCGCGCCGCGCACCCGTGTTCCCGGGAAGCCCGCGTATATTCCCGCGTGCCGTGCTCCGCGCAGCCGAGGCGGCGGCTCCACCCCACCCGCGTAACTCTGCGCCTTCGGCTCCAGCAGCGCGCAGCTGCAGGTCGCGGAGTGCCCGAGCCGCGGCGGGAGGCGACCCTTGCGCGGGGAGCCGCGGTGGGACGCTCCCGCGGGAGGGGGGGGGGGACCCCTCCTGCCCCCCGCTCGCCCTCCGCGGCTGCCCGTGCCCCGGCTCGCCGCGCACCAGGGGCTGCGCGCCGCCCTGCCCCGCTCTCCCCCCGCGCCGCCCCTCACCGCGGCCTCGGGGAGGCAGCGCGGCCCCGCCGCCGGGTTCGCCACCCCCCGTCCGCCCCGCAGCGGCCGCGGGCCCACACCGGAGCCGGCGGAGAAGCCGCGGGCGCGGAGGGCGGGCGACGATGGAGGCGGGGATCCCACCGCCCACCCGCGCGCAGCCTCCGCGCCCGCGCAGCGCAGCAGCGCAGCGCCGCCCGGGGCGCAAGGTGGGGAAGGGGCTGCGCGGGGGCGCAGCCGGGGCGGGTTGCGGCGCGCGGCCGCGCTCGCACCCCGCGCACCTCCCAAGTTTGGTGGCAGTAACATCGGCGCACACTAGGAGGGGCGGAGAGCCCGTTCCCTGCGACAGGGAGCAAACTCCGCCGCCGCACAAAAGCGGCGCATTTCCTCGCTGGTGCAAACCGTCCCTTCGGAGAAAGAAAGGAAAGAGGAAGGGGGGGGGGGAGCAAAAGCAAGTTACCAAGAGCGAGAACTTGTGCTGCAGCACTCCCGCACTCTTCCTCTCCTCCTCAGGACTCCGGGAGCAGGGATATTCCCCCTCCCCCGCGCAGCTGGCGCTAGCCCAGGCTGTGGTCAGCCGCCTTTATTATTACTTCATTGAGACAGAGAAATCCTCCAAGACTCGCATTTTGGGTGGAGGGTGGGGGGGTGGAGGAACGGAAAGGAGGAGGGAAAAAAGGCAACATTTGCTGCTCATCATTTTCACTGCACCGCTAAAGTAATTGCGCCCCCCTCTCTCCTCCCCGTCCCTCCTCGGCTTGGATTTTTCTCCTATATCTACAGCTCCAGTGGTATTAGGCATACCTTTTTTATTTTTTATTTTTTTTTGCTAGCTCCGATATCTCTCCTCCGCGCCCTCCCGCCYCAGTCTTCACGCGTTGCATGTTTGCAATTCGGTAACCCCCCCCTTTACCCCAACCCCCCCAAACTCCTCTCAATCTCAGCCCAGCAGCTCACATCAAAGCGCCCTTCTCCGCTCGCAGTGGCCGCCACTCACTAATGGGATTGCAGTGCGCCGGGCTCTGCTGCTGCAGCCGCCGGAGGCAGAGCCGCTGCTGCTGCTGCTGCACCTCTTCGCCGAGACTCGCCGGGTGCTGAGCCGCGGGGATGATCAGGATCTTCCCGGATTTCAGCGTGCAGGTGACGGCGGCGGCGGCCGGCGGCGCGGCCGGGGGGGTGCCGGCGGCGCCGGGCATGGGGCGAGCCGGCGCCGCGGCCAACGGCAACCCGCAAAACGTCCAGGGCATCACCTCCTACCAACAACGGTGAGCAGCGAGGGGGAGAGGGCTGCGCGGCTCCTCGGGAGGCTGCCGCACTCGCTTTTTCTTTGTGCTTTTGTG
>NW_028185927.1:4150958-4154553 GCF_003343005.1 Rhea americana
GAGACCCCCGGCAGCATAGCTTGGCTGCTGCAAAGTTTGGGATCCCGTCCGCTCATCTTTTCTAAAGAGGAATTTCTCAATGTCAATGCCTTGTGCAAATCCCAGTGTGTGGCAGCCAGGGGGATAATTGATCATGCTATGCTGATTGATAATTTGCTTTCAACCAAGAAAGAGAATAATTTTCACTTGGGGTTGCACACTTGCAATTCCACATTGTAGTTTAGCAGTGTTATCATGTCACCTGTTACTACAGGGAAATATAGCACGAAACCCTAAGTATACTCAGCACTGTTACTTTGCATCTTAAATGCATTCTAATGCAAATACACGAAATTCAGAGGCAGCGCCTTTAGGAAGCAAACCGTAGAAAGTTGGCAGTTAAGTCATATAATGAAGTTTAAAGACCTTCCTTATTCCCCCTAACAATTCATCGATACGTGCTGATACTAACCTGACGCTTAATTACCCGGCATTTCTTTGGGCTTCTGCGATGCAAAAGCCTGAAGTTTGAATCTGTTTGTTAGTTTTCTCTTTCATAAGCTTAGAACCGAAGCCGAGCTCTCAAAAAAGTAGCTGACAACAGATAAATGTAGGCTGAAAACTGAACAAAACGTTTACGTTTCTCTAAAAGCAATAAAAATGGCACTGTCCCAAGTATCTTGCTGTCCAATATTGCATTAAATTAAATACTGAGAAAAATGCTATAAAATCACCAATATTCAAACTAAATATCTCTCTAACGTAACAGAAAATTCACAGAAAGTTTTAACGTAATATTTCAAACTTAATTGTTTTAGGAGCCAGTTTTAGATAATCGATCATTGCCTGTATTGTCGTTCACCAACTTTGAGTTGCTTTTCTCTAGTTCTGGAAAACACATCTTGTATTTTCCATTTGATGCCCAGGATAGAAAATGTTTGGTGGTAACTTTTGGAGGTTTTATTTAATGAAAAATTAATAGGGCGCTGATACTCCTGAAATAACCCCTGATGATGCCTAAGCACTTTCTTGGATAAGGAACATTTGAAACTAAACACGAATCTTCTTTTGCTCAAGCAAACACACCGACCTTTCATATATATATATATATATATATATATATGTATGTGTGTGTGTATATTTATATGTATATGTATATATGTGTATACATATATGTATATACATATATATACAAAAATGAATGTGAGAGATAAAAAGAATGGATTAAAGATGATTTCTTTTCATGGTTTCTGTATGATTTCTGTCACTTATAAAATATTCAAATTACAATGGAAACTGACGGACACTTTAACGAGGAAGTGCAGGCAGCAGTCACAATAGTTTAGTCTGTGAAGTGGGGAAGTCAAGGGTCAGAAATGTCAGATTGGCTTTTAGACAAATGAAAGAGACCTCTGGAGACTTTAAGTTAAACAGAAATATATAGACAAGGCAGCATGTGAATTTTTGGCACTTTGCGTTTAACAGTTTGATTACGTCCGCCTGTAATCAGGAACAAGTTATGCAAGCAATACTTCTCTGACAAACTACTAACACCTCTAATCCAAATATTGCTCAGCAGATATTTAAGTACTTTGACTAATAGGAATCCATACAGTCTGGACGTCTTGCACACTAACTTAACACTGGAAAACATTTTTGCACTTCTTCCCAATTTTAACTATAAATTACCGCCAAAACAGCGCCCTTTAYGTTGAACGATCTTTCTACGTGTTGTCTGGAAATGTTTAAAATGTAGCAGACACCGGCACCTTCTCATGCTAGTGCAAAACCCGAGGTGACACCTGTTAAGTTTTCCTTTTTTCCTTTTTTTTTTTCCGTCTTTTTGGAGGCGAGGAAACATTTGCCGGAAAGAAACGGCATGGGGTACTGCTTAGCTTCCCCCTCGCCGGCGCTTCACCTCCGCCCGCCTCGGCGTAACTCGCGCCCTCAGCCTCGGCCGCGCCTCCGCGCTCCGCTCCGCAGCGCAGCGGGCCCGGGGCAGCTGCGGCGGGCGGCGCACGCGCGCAGCCGGCGCGGCGCGGGGCTGCACGCGCGCAGCGCGGCGCAGCGAGGGCAGCGGCGGCTCCCGCGCCGCGTTGCGCGGGCGCAAGCCCGGCCGGTACGGCCCAAGCTTGCGCCGACCGCGTTGCCTCCCGCGGGGACTGGTGGTGGTGGTGGGAAAAACTGCGGCCTCCGGCGCCGCGCAGCCAAACTTTGAGGTGCTTTTGCCAACTTCTCCCCCAGTGGCTCCCCCCTCGCAACTCCCGCGCGGTGCTGCCCTCGCCCCGGCCCTGTCCCCGTCCCCTCAGCCTCGGGGGGAGCCGCGGAAACGCTGGTCGGGAGTAAAACRCCCCCGACCTGCGGGGCTGCGCCTTTCCCCGCGGAAAGCCGTTGGATTTTTCCCTGCGAGCAGGATCAGGCCCGGGGAGCTGAACTTCCATGGCAGCCGCAGAACAGCCACAAAGTTACCTTGGAGATGGAAAGCTTTTAGCCGAGGAGTGGTTTCCCGTTTAAAAGCTCTTTGAGCTCGGGTTTTCTGGATGTCCTGAAAGAAACAATTAAGATAGCGGGTCTCTTCCCCGCTCCTTTATTTCATGATTAGTTTCATAATCTCCAATAAAACAGCGTGAAGTACTACACCCTTCCCCAACAAAGCCGGTCATCACTCTCCGCGAGCGTTCCCAGCGTTATTGTCCTTTACGCAGCCGGTACCTAGCGCGTACTCGCTGCGAGCGGCCCGGGGGGGCGCGGAGCCACCCGCGCACCCACGTGCGCGCGGCGCGGCACCCCCGGCGCGGCCCGCGCCCGCGCAGGGGCGCGCAGCGAGCCCGCGTCTCCCGCGGCGCCGCTGCCCTGCTGCAGCCGACTGCCGCGCAGGGAAGTGTGCGAAACCGCAACTGAGCGGCGTTGTTGCGCCGGCGGCGGAGCCCGCGCCCGCTGCACGCAGAGTGGGAGCGGAGCTGCGGAAGCAGCTGGAAAATGCCCAGAAATACTTTCACAGCGGTCAAGCGCGGAGATCGCTGCCTGCCCTCCTTCCCTCCCCATCCCCATTCCCATCCCCATCCCCATCCCTATCCCCATCCCCATCCCCCGCCCCGCTAGCCCCCACGGCCTGGCAGCCCGCGTAGCGCGGCCCGCGGGGGTGCGCGCGGGGGTGCGCGCGGGGGTGCGCGTGGGTGCCGCACCTGCCGGGCGATGCCAGCGGCCGGGCTGCCCGCCGGGGCTGCGCCGCGGCTCGCTCTCCCCGCCGCCGCCGCCGCCGGCCGCCGCCGCCTGCGCTGGGCATGTCTCTGGGGCCGGCGGGGCCGCGGCTCCCTCCGCTCCTCGGCTTATGGACGGCGGCAGCGGCAGCAGCAGCGCTAGCAAGCAAAGCAAGCAAGCAAGCAACCTGCGCCAGGACTGCGCGGAGGAGCGGGAGCCCGCGATGCTTTGGCCTCAGTACTTTTCCTTAGCCAGTCTGGCTAAGCAGGGCCATTGCTGCCGCCGCCGCTGCTGCTAGACACACAACACACACCAACATCAGGAGGGGGAAAAGTAAGGGAGAGAGGAGGAAAAAAAAAAAAAAAAAAGCCCAGGAAGATGGCGCCCACCAAGCCAAGCTTTCAGCAGGATCCTT
>NW_028185927.1:4155142-4188359 GCF_003343005.1 Rhea americana
GGCCGGGGGGGGGGCCGCCGGGCCGCCCCCGCGCACTTCTGCGGGGGAGACCGCTTGCTATTAATCTGCTCTGCTGCTGACATGAATCGCCCGTAGCGGATTTGTTCTAGTAAAGTGAATCTTTCTAGAAGTGGCTGGTAGGAAGCGGGAGTACAAGTTCATGTGATGTTACTTAGTGATTCTTACGAAAGTATTAAAAGCCCCGAATGCTGCGTGGCCGCGAGATGYGTGTCCCTAAGGAGAGCGGCCAACGAGAGGGTTTGGGGGTGCCCCCCCGCCCCCCCTCCTTTGCCAGTACGAGTGGAACCGGGGGTGAGGGGCGAGAAAGGTGCTTAGTTGTGAAAATGAAAATTAACGTTTAGACAGCTTCTAAAAGTAGCTGGATCATGCGTTAGTTTGTATTTCGCAGCACAAGTGGATCTGAGAAATATTGCCACAAAAATAAGGTGTAGGGAATCAGGTTCATTTTAACCTTAATTTAAAACATGTATTTTAATACTATAAGCATTGCTAGTATCATTCCCCCCCCCCCAAATCACAGGTTTTATCTCAAGAGATATACTATTTTTCATAAGGAAGCGGATTGCCCAGTATCAGAAAACCATACATTTCATATTCATCACTGAAGTGTTAGTGCAGCTGTGTTAGATGCATTAGTATTAACTGTTGCACTTGGACAAGGCTATATTGATACGTAGTAGAATTTGGAGATACATGTAATGGGAAAACACTGCATCCTCAGAAGCCAATGACTTAACTTACAGATTTTTGTCTTTAGCTATAAATATTTTTCAAAATCTCCCCTCAGTGTCTGCAAAGGCATTTCTATGGCATTAATAACACTTATATCAGCATGCTTTTTTCCTGCAGAGTTCTTTGTTGGAAAAACAATTTGTAAGTTCCCCCCCCCAACACAGAATTCTGCTGTCTTCTTTCTGAGGATGGTACTATATTAGTACTAAGTGTACTTGCCACATAGCTTCAGTAATCTCTCCAGCAGAAGCATATTTGTGTGCCATTTTGGGAATTTCTCTGAGATAGGAATCTTGAAGATAGAATTAATTTCTAGGGGAAACTTCATAGCCTGTGCATGAGTGCTTTCTTTATCACCTGTCTCCATTTGGCATTCGGAGAAGGTAAATCAAAGTGCGCGATTTGTTATTCTGCTCCACTTGAGAGCTGAACTAAATAACACTTGGTCTGAAATTCTGATTGAAGTTGTAGGAGGATATACTGTATTTAATTTAATGCCCTTTAATAGCATCTTCTTGTTCAGCTCTGATGCTGTCATTTTAAAGGTTGGATCAGAGTAGTTTTTCCCTGTAGGGAGTGGGAGGAGTAATCATTTCAGGGGAAAAAAGTACACTAAATTCCTAGAACACGAATAGCCACAAGCTTGGCCTAGTGTCCGAGCAGTTGTTTTTTGCCCTTAGGGTTCACTTTTTTATTACTCTTTACAATGCTCTGAGCAGTTTAGGTATAAATAATATGTGTAGAAACTGATGCTATAGCAGGAATAACATCAAGCTACGTGTTCTTCAAAAAAAAAGTTTTGGGAAGATGTGACAGAGCTTCAGGAAGCAGGCGCTCATACGTGGTCTTCAAAGTTATGTAACGTGCCCCTGAATTCTTGCATGCAGCTGTTTATTCAGCGTATCTTCATACAAAACCTTTCAGCTGTACACGCCAAGCTGTTTGAAATAACGGGCACATATCAGATACTTAGGGGGTTTTACAGTTTCTTCTCTCAGTTACTGCTTCAGCAAACCAGTTCTCAAGATCAAGAATCCTTGAGTGAACTTTGTGTGCGGTCTTTGTTTAGTCTGCCTTTCCACGTTAGTTAGCTTGATTGTCCATTTTTTCCAGCAAGAGGTTAACAGTTACAAAACAGATGGAAAAGGTAGTAGTCTTTAATGCAAACAAACACTTGGATCATTTAAAAACTTTTTCTTACCATTTAGGTTTTGAAAGAATGTTTGGAAAGTTACAGCCATAAATTTGTTTGATTTTCTTCTCAACTCTGACTGTGTGCAAATTTTTACAGTTACAGTAGCAGCTTAGAATTTTTCAACTGTGTGGCTCTATAACCAAGAAAATTAAATAGACAGAGGTGTCATGCATATGACATGCCAGCACTGATTTGTAAAGCATATCATAATATCAGAGCGCTATTGGTTTAAAGTAAAAGAGAAAAAAAACCTTCATTTTGGCATTTCTTTCTGGAGCATGAGCTTAAACATAGCAGTGATAAATGATGATATGCATTGTCTAACACTTGCTTTTATATAAATAGCTCCAGAAGATTGCTTAAATGATAATCGAAAATATGAAATAGGGTGGCCTTCATATCACAAGGCCAAGGGTCTACAAATGGAAAAACTGAAATAATGAAATATTTCCAAGGCAACAGACTGTCAACAAGAACAGTAATGCATGGGCATATCATAGAGCTACCAGAGAGGATATTAGATCTTATAGCTCTAGAGCCAGGAGTTATAATGACCTTTATTAAATAGAGCCCTCCCACATTACAACAATCTTCCCGATTTCTGATTTATGGATTAGCAGTCATACTACTCTTCATAATTTGAAGCATTCTCCCACCATATTTGATTTGCTGCATTTTTCTCCACTGGAATCATATATTATTTAGAGCTTACATGAGAGTATTGATCAACAAAAGTTATATTACGCATTTTCAGTAACTAATGGGATTCTAAATAACAAGGTTTTGTCTACAGCACTGTTTTTACATTCTTTACAGCACAAGTATTTTTTCCTTATGAGAACTTACAGGCAGTTAACTAGTTCTATACCAATGTAAGGGTACTACAGAGTAATGCTATATTATAAATATAAGTAATTAGAAAGTTATGTTAACAGATTACTACAGCACCCAGAACTATAGGCACTTCCAAGAGAATATCAGGATATATCTTAAACCTCTGTCTCCTTTTATTAGTGTCTCACTTGAATTTCAGAGTCTAATATATTGGCAGTTTCAAATCACATTTGTTTGAAACTTGGCACACAAGTTGCCAGCCCAGATGTGAATTTTATTGCCTGAGTGATGCAAAACAGTTGTTGTAAATTGACAAAGGCAGAATTTTTTATCATTCTAGGCATTTGTTTCATCAACATCCTTACTAAAAAGTACGATTAGTTTAAATAAATGTTTGCTTCATAAAACTGTCTTTGTAATGATACCTTCTTTATTGGAAAGTACATTCCAAGATAAGATTTTTGAATATGTGATGCTGACCAGGGAAGCTAACTGTTTCCATTTTACTGACGTTCTGGGGTTGATTCTGCTCCCATTGATTCTGCTCCCTTTGAGGTCGCTGGGATGAAGCCCATTTACAAACAGAACAGAATTTCATTTGATATCAATTAAGTAATTGTTTTTTAGAGTTTAATGTAATGAGAGCAGCTCCTGAAACCTCATCTGACACGAGTAAATCTTACATTCGGTCAGCTCTTCAGATGCATTTTGTATTATTGTCAGTAGCAGTTCTTGCAGGTGTAACAGGGCCTTGGGTGAGATGAGATTTCAGCATTAGCCAACTTGTTTTAGAATGAATCAAACTGAACTTATTCTGTGGGATGCTTGCCTGGAAATTTGTTATAATTTTTTAAACATAAGATATTTTTAAGGGTGCATAGTGAAGACTTTCCTTTTTTCCCCCTCTCAAACATTTATTTATTTATTTATTTATGCTTAGTGTTTGGCTTCGTTTTTTTTGGGGGGGGGATTATTTTTTATTTTTATTTTTTTTTTTGAGAGGAGCCGGCAAAGATTTATAGCCGTGAGAGGAAATGTTTTGAAATTCCATTTCATAATACTGCATTATTTCAGAAGAGGYAATTTCTTCCCGTGTAATATTTATAAGGCTACTGCATGTTATCTTTAACATACAAAGTCCCATTAGCGCGAATGAGGTGCGTGGCTTCTTGCTTAATAGAACTTTGCATAATAAGAATAATTTGTAATAATATTGCGTTTTGCTGCATAAAAAGATGTGCCATAGCAGGAATAAAATGGTTGCTGGCGTGTCTTGTGTGACTGGAGCATTGTTCTGTGCCTAGCTCGAGCAGTAGTTTCGCAATACACAAAGTCCTAGTGAAATGAATAGGACCGTTGTGCCATTGATTGGAACAGAACTTGGAGTAGTAAAACTATTCATTAATTTTGTGTGCTGTAAGGGTAGGTTACACCGGACAGAAAGGATGTGGTAAGGGTAGGACGGTGCTTGTGTCCGTGACTTGGAAGACTGGACGCTGTCTTTGGGAGAATATTGAGTTCAGATTGTACCTTGATTTTTAAAAAGTTCCAAATGAAATTGCGCACGTAATTAAAGTAAATTTAGTTCTGCAAAGAACTAAAAGCAAGGATAAAAGTATGTTACCACGTGGTTCAATAGATGTGRATTTGTTCTCGGAGCGATGACAACGCCGAACTTGAACGTGCTTCCGCGGGAGGAGACTGCGACYTTGCATCCGTGCATTACTGAGAGACACAAAGGTCTTGAGACCCGCAGGTGAAAATGGACCCGTCCCCAGGAAGAYGCTGATCTCCGCGTGCTGCGGCGGGATGCCGAGTTGTGCTGGCCCTCGCCCTGCGCTCGGCTCGCAGGCACGAGTCAGTCGCGTTAAGGAAYGAGGGATACGTAAAGAAGAGTTTGGGGTGGGTTATTGAAAGTAGCATTTTGCAGATTTGTTACAGGCTCTTTTCCCAACGTTTTCTGTGTCGCACTTTGGACTTTCYGGCCCCGATTATACCTCCTGCTTTGTCTGTTCTTGGGAAATTCTCACGGATGCGGTGCGACGTCTGAAGAAGACGTTAGTATTAATACTTAGCATTTTTGTAAAGTTACTCCTTTATGTAGCTTAGTGCGTCTTAAAAGGTCTGTAAACGTTGTTCCACGAGTTTTACTGGTGAGAGTGTTAAGGCACAAAACATTGTTGTGAATTGGCAGAAGTGACAGAAGATGTCAATGTTAGCACTAGGAATAAAATCCCAGCCCCCATTTTGACTGCTTTTTCAAAGATTACACTGCCTTCGTTAGAGAGATTTACATTTCTTTTGCAGGCAAAACCTCCACTGAAATAAAGTGCTTTCATAGAATAGCTTGATTGCAACTTAAAATTAGCTGTTAGCTTGATATATAATAGAAGTTCAACACTATGTTAAATAATTTAAGTGGAAAAGTACTGTTCCACTACCTGCAGGCATCTTAGGTTTACATATGTATATAGTGAACTGACGGGATATAGGCTGAATAATATGTATGTATGTAATCTGCAGTAACGTCCCTGGGGCTTGGGTTTTCCGAAGAGCCTATTGGATTGAGGCATCCAGCACGCACCGCGTTTCAGTGAAATATGGGCACCTAAATCCCATAAGCTCCCTTTAAAACGTCTGCTTGGGAATTTTGTCTCCATAAGGTATATGGAAGAGGCTTCATTACACATTACATTTTTTTAAACTGAATTTTACTGAGTAATGAGTAGTCTTTGAACAGCCAGTTTGGATTAAATCCGAAAGGGTTGTAGTTTTGCTCGAATTCAGGCACAGAGCCATGACCCTGATGGTGTGACGGTGTTCATTTTTCTTCCTCTTGCTTGTGCGCCGTGTTTGAAAGTCGCATCGACGTTTACAACCAGTTTACTCACACCCTAGGTGTATAGGAGTTAGGTGGATTGGAACTGTCCTTTCAAGACTGTRATTCATTTAGCGAAAGTGTAACATACCCAATTTTAGAGGAATGCTTGTTAGAGAGCTGTCTTTTCTTAGAGATGATGAGAGGCAGAATATGTTACTTTGTGGGGAAAAAAATGTAAGCGGGCAGTCTTCACAGGTCAAGGTTGAGGTCAGCGGAGAGAACTGAGTGACTGAATCTTTACAGTACTGGCAGTGGGATTAAAAAGGGAAAAAAAAGTCTTAAAAAAGAGAATTGCTGCCAGTGGTGCTTATCCTTCAGCCTTGACAGCTGCAAAAAAGTAGCTGATGTTGTTTGTCTGAGTTTGGTTAGATGTGCGATTGGCATGTTTGCTTCACCTTTGCATAAATTACTAATAGTGTGGACAGGAGGTTCTGGCAAAAAATTGCATTATCAAAAAAACAAAACTGTTTTCTCTTGGTAGGCAACAAATAAAATCTGAACATAAAAAGGGAAGCAAATCCTTTGGGCTGCTTTATTTATTCATTCTTTTGAGCTGCTACTCTGATTTACAGGAAAACTTACATTTCTTGTGGAAAATCAAAAGTAAAGTAATTTTTTTTTTCAATGGCTGAAAGAGCTAGATAAATGGTACTCAAGTAGTAATGTCTGAAGGATCCAAGTAGTTTACTAAAGTATCTTAATTAATTGGATGTTCACTTTAATAGTGAGGTTTCCTATTTGTGCTGTGTAACGAAAACATATATTTGATACGTAAATRATATATATGAATTGAGAAGGGCAATTTTTATTCAAGATCCATTTTTGCTAAACAGATGTTTCAGGTAAAAATACCCAACAAAATAAATGCAGGTGACAGAAAAAACGTACTTCAGATGAAAGGAATGCTATAAAGATAAAGCAGATTCCAGGTCTTTCAAACATATATGCCATTTCCTTTATCAGTCACTCTATTTACACTCAAATTTAGAAGCTAAGAGGAGCTGACTTTGCTCTTACTTCTTTGTTAACAGAAAGAAAAATGCTTTTCTGTAGGACTGCGATTCGGAAAGTGTTACTCCCTTCTTTCTGACAGCAGTTTGTTCAAATTTTTTGTTTTTGTATCGCTTCTACAGATCGGAACAACAGAGCACAGGATGTAGCAAACACTGCAGATCCCCTCCTCTCCCCAAAGATCTGACTTAACAATCCTGAATATACATGTGTGGAAAAATTCGGTATTGAGATTTTATCAGCCTTTAAGAATGCTTTCGGAGTGATGATTTTTTTTTAATTGTTGCTTAATGGTTTTATGTTACTATTGCCAAAAAGTATTTGAAGTCCTGCCGATGACTTATTTTTTCTTGCAGCAATTACYGCGTATTATTCTATTTGTTTAGTTCAAAAAGGGGGAAAAAGCAAAATGATTAAGGGAAAATTGTCTTCTATGTGGCAGAATATTCCACCTGAAAAGCAAAATTTGAATTCTTTATATTTATTTTGCTTGTACTAATTGCGAGGAAAACTTTTAAAAGATATTCCATGCAGATGTATGCATCTGTACTGCAAAGTGTAGGCATATGTGGTATATTAGATAAA
The DNA here is from genome assembly GCF_003343005.1 of Rhea americana. NCBI lineage: Eukaryota > Metazoa > Chordata > Aves > Rheiformes > Rheidae > Rhea > Rhea americana. The sequence goes on from NW_028185927.1 coordinate 4,162,402, forward strand.
CACAGGATCCGTATTTGCTGAAAGGAACTAATGCTAGCTGATTGTCTTCAGCATGCTATAAATGTCTTACTTTAGATAAAGTTAAATGTAAATACATGCATTGGAATGGTGATTTTTTTTCCCTAATGCTGTGAGGGAAAAGTAGGCTCATCATTTCTTTTCCTTTTTTTTTTTTTTCACATTTTTTTTGTTCTGTGTAAATGTAATTTGTTAATCCTGTGAAATTTGTCATAGATAAATTTGCTTGGATTATCTTGTCACCACCGTATCTGCATTCTTTTGTTCATTGCTTATTCATAATTTAACAGTCTGGCAGTGAGCCTTTTTGGGATGCTCACAAAAGATATATGACCTCTACCAGCTGCTACTATAACCTGCAGAATGCACAGCAAGACATTAGAAACGTGAGGATTCCTCTACTGATTAAAGTGCTCTTCATTTAAACAGTCTGTTCATAAGAATCCCAGGAATCTTTGTGGATAGCAGTTTTGATTTTTCTTTTCTCACAAATTAGTTGTAGCAGTGCCCCCTCCTACCCCCCACGCAGGAAAACTAATGCTGGATCTTAAGACGGGGGTGCTTTGTTTTCAGCCGGACTAATGGAGATTTAATCCCTCATTATACATGCGTGTGTATACATACGTGTGCGTGCGCCTATGCACRTTTGTGCGCGGTTTTACAGTGGGAGAAATTATTGCCCGTGTGTGACATTTTAAAACTAACTCTTCTGTTCGGATATTTTTCAGCATATCTTATTATCCAGTACTAATTTACAGAAGAGTTGTCTGATTTAACCCCACTTTTGCCCCAGCATCTTACAGATTGCATTGTGTAAATACTCAATATTATACAGTACACGAAAGACATTAAATAGAATGTTACTTGAAGTGTAACAACATTTTAGATTTTCATTATTCTCCTGACTCCGTTTAGCATATAAATTTTTTCCCCTTTTTACTTTTTTTCCCTTTTTATCTGCAGATCAGCTTGTGAGTAATGGCTAGTTTTTACCTCCTCTTTGTGCTGGCACATGATTATAGTTCAAAATAATTCATTGCTAATCCATGCAGCATTGGTTCATCTCCATCACTCTGTTTTGTGATTAGAGCCTCAGGCCTGTAAGAACATCCTTCTGCGCAGTTTTCCATCCCAATTTTCTTTGACTGCAACCCGTATTTTAAATAGTTCTGTCACTATTGCATTCACCTACCAATTCTCTTGCACTTTTCAAGAATGTATCAATTGCAAGAAATTAATATTTTAATGAGGTTATATTTCAAGAGTTTGTGAAAAATACTTGTTTTCCACTGCAGTAAGTCTCCATCCGTGGTGTGTAGGTCTTGGTTTGCCTCAGTCGACGATGGAAATCCGACTCGAGTTTTTCATTTTTTCTTAGCAGTCTGAATTTCCTGTGTACTTATTTGCATTAGGTGTATCAAGAAGTCCAGGATTTTAAAGAGAAATGCCATCTCTTTTTGAGGCAGACTGCAGTAGAATAGTGATTACGGTCTTGTCATTTTTTAACACAACATTTCAAAGAGCGCTGGTGTAAAATGAAGGCCATGGAGGATCTTCTAAAACCTGTAGGGCCTGATCCCACTCTGCTCACTGCTGCCCAAGTCCGTATTTGTTGGGTCAGGTATGAAGTGAGATGAAGTTAGAGCTGGGCTTACCTCACATAGCGATACCGTACACTGATCAGATTTAAATGTAATATTTCCAGATTATGAAGCAAATCCATCTTTTTATTTCACATCAAATAATACCAGTTTTACGAGAAGGTCATCTAAAAGATTTTTCAGGACTTTGTTTCAGCACTGAGTAGTCCTGTGTTCCTTTTAATAATTACTTTCATCTCATTGTAGCCGTGTGTTGGAAAGTGTAGGTCAATAAGGATGATCGCATTCWGAATTTCATGATCTGTGTAGTGGAACAAATTGAAAGCAAAGCCTGTATCAATCACTGTGAAGGGAGGGTTAATTGTTACTGCTTCTCAAGCCTCTGGACAGATAAACCAGTAATGAAATACTTATTGCTGTGATATGCGAATGGTTAAGGATGAAACAATGGAAGCAGAAGCAGTCTTCCAAGATAACCCAAAAAAGCAAAGAGAAAAAGAATAATCTGGACTGAAGCAAGACACTGCRTACGCTGTGTGTTAACGTTTTAAAAGTAGTATTTTTTCGTCTAATACAGCGTTCTGGTAGTGAGGTAAGACATGCAGAAYGCGTTAGGTTTCTGAAGTGAGTACAAAATATGAATATAATAGCTGTTACAGTGCAAACAAATTAAAAAGCTTTACAGGAAGTCTGGACCCTAGGTAAAAAGTAACATTTCTAGCATTGTTTTGTTTCTTTTTCTTTGTTTCTCATTTGTGGTACCGTTAAGTGGTTTTCTTTTTTTTTCCCCTTTTTTTTCTTTAAAAGCACAGCTGTATTTACTAAACCCAGTATGTTTTGTTTTCTTGTGAAGTCATTTTAAAGCATTTTATCTACAGGACACTAAAGGAGTGTTTAAAGACAGAAACAGCAAAATAAAAATGACTGCAACAAACAAATTATGATATTACAGTAAACATTTAACTATTTCTAGAATGTGAACTTAACATTTAAACATCTGTTAGTTACTTATATGTTGAAATATATGCAAAAATATTTAGCCAAATTGAAGTCTTAGGCCCATGACAATCATCTCAACACAGTGGGTAGTTCTGAAAATTAATGAGAATGATAATACTGTAAAGACTGTTCCAGAGTTTGCCCAAATTCATTATCTAAGACTCTTGTTAAGAACATCTCAAAGAATTTTAACCAGGAAAATATATTAATGGTTCAAAAGCATTTTTCAAAACGGTGATTTATAAAAGTATAATGGAATTATATATGCAAGAGCTATAGTTAGAAACACAAATAACACAGGAGTAGCACATTATGAAGGAGCATTTTCCAATAGCTAGAGTACTTGGCATTGATTTCATCCGTAAGTGTCAAGCTTTCCGTATTGATTTGTATTTTGGGATGGAGGAAAAGAAAAAGCAAAAGCAACTTAACCCCCCCCCCCGCCGCAATATTTCTGACTCCTTGTTAGTTACTTAATGATGCCTATAGCTGCTAGGAAGCTAAGGAAAGTAATTAATAATTTTAGGACTGGTGTAAATATCTTTTAGACAATTGAAAAGCACTTTCAGGAGGAAGGGTGATGAGACGCATCTTTAGATTTCTCTTCAGAATGTTAAGAATTTCCTGCTGCCTGTTTCCTGATGGGAGTGACGCAGCTGCGTATCATATGGGACGAACGGGGAACCGAGTGCCTGACTTTGTTTTATGCGAGTCCTTTACTGAAGAAAGTGTATGTGTGGATTTTGCTTTTTTTCTAACAGATCACCGATACAAATGCTGTACAAAATTATCCAAGTGCGAGCTAATTATAATAAATTTATCTATTTTTAAGGGGCAAAACCTTTTAATAACTGATGAATATTAGTTAAGAATGCTTGGAAGATGACAATGTCATTTCCACTTACATTGTCAGAAGTTACTGATAGGTAGGAGCGTGCGTGTATGTGTTTGTGCACGTGCAAAGGTGTAGAGCATGATTCAGTGAATAAAAAGGCAAAGTGAAATTATTTATTAAAATGTCTTCACCTGCAAGATATTGACTTCCAAATCGTGATGCAAATTGCACTTTGAACCTCAGGTTTTCATGCACTCAACCCGTCAGYCAGCCCTGGAACAGCTGACCGTGCYGTAGTCTTTTTACCTTGTGCCTTACTTGCTCATGTCCTCTTTCTGCTGTCTCCAGATACTTAGATCACTTTTTCAGTGTATCTTTTGAAGGATCTTTCTCATTCACTACCAGCTTCGTGTGGGAGGTCCACAAAGTGTTGTCTCTCAGCCACCCCCCCCTTTTCTCCTCATTCTGCTCTTCATCTTTGCATAATCYTATGTGGAAACAATTCAAGTATCATCTCTTTGGAGATGACTCATAAGCCCATGGCATTTCTATCTCAGTGAAAGTGTGGTCTTGCTTCTCTGACATTTCTTCCTTTATTTCCTAGCTGAGACTGGCGTCATCAAACCAAATCTACAGTCCTTTGCAGGCCTTCCATCTGCTTTTTAGGATAACACCGCTGTATTGCCTGTTAGGACAGGACCRTAATTTGGAATTCTTGCTGATGTAGACCTCTTCCTCATAGATTAACAGCATTTAAAGARGTAAATAGGATATTAGAAATTACTAGGAGAGAAATAGAGAAACAAATAGAAAACATAATTATRCCAATCTGTAAATCCACAATGTGTGCCATCTGTAAATGGTGTGTACTTCTGTTCACATCATCTCAAAAAAGACACTGTAATTGGAGATAATGTACAGAGAAGGGCATGAAGGCTGATCAGATGCATGGAATGAGTTTTATAAGAGGAGGAGAAGTTAATAAACTAAAACACTTCAGCTTGGAAAAGAGATGACTGACAGGAATGGGCTCTACCATTATGCAAGGCCTCAAGAAGGCAAGCCATGAGAAATTATTCATTAATTCTAACAATGTGAGAACAAGGAAACATCCTCTTTAATTCTCAGGAGACAAATTTAAACATCTAGCAGGACTTTTTTTCCCACCGGCCAACATAAATAGTGGAATTCCTTGCCCAAAGGATATTTTAGAGATCAGAATATGAATAGGTTCAAAACCAGATTGAGCGTTGCTCTGTTATGTCTCTGAGTGGCTATTAAACAAGATAGTGTTGATGCCTCTCTGCTTCAGGAAGTTCTTGCACAGCTCATTACTGGAAGCTGACATAGGATAACATATCGTGGAAAGGAACCCTCTTTATGTGCTATATTTTCATACTAGCCTAATATAGTTGTTTTGTTAAACGTCTTACATTCAGGCTCCATCTATATCTTGTAGGACTTTTCTGCCAAACATCTCTATCTATTTCCCTGYGTTTTCTCCAGCTAGATGCCCATCCTCACTTCTACAGAGGATTATTCTTTCTCCAGTCATATCCATCCAGAATCCTCTTATAAAGATCATTTTCACAGACTTTCACTCTGACCATGTCCTTGTATATCTCCACTGGCTTCCTTTCGCTGATGCATAAGCAACTTATCCTTAGCTTCAAGCCCTTCTTGACCCAGCTGCATCTTGCTTACCATTTCTCTTTCTCTGTCAAGGTCTTCCTTCTAGTTACCTCATCAGGCCAGTCCTGTTACCAACTCACTGCATTTAAAAAYGTGCATTTTCGTGCTGCTCCTCAGGCTTACAGTAGTGCTGCCTTATAGCCTCTCCTTTTGAGTTAGGGCATTAACTTTAGTTCATGTCTCTCCCCAAGATGTTCCTTAGCTGAGATGCTACAAAAGCATGGCAGCATACAAAAGCATGACAACTTTAAGCCGCTTGTAATAGGGTTCATTGCTTGTGGATGCTAGCTGCTGTTGCCTTGTTGTTTCTCAAAATTTCCTGTCTCTTTTCTTACCTGATCCTTGTAAGATTTTGGGGGTTAGGGACAGAGGTTTTGTTCTTTGCCTCCTCAGCACTTAGTGACTTAGTGGCTCTGCTAATGCTACAGCCACTAATCTGAAGAGTTTTGTCCATAAATATATTTCACRAATTACCGATCTTTACCAAGCCTGTGTGCTTGGTTGATCTGGGATCYGAAGCGCCTGTAAGAGGGAGTGACTTTTGTAAGTGCGTTGGAGTGTGAAAAGTTTTGATGCATTTCAGAGGAAACTGGACAAATAAATGGCTAAGAAATCCATGGAGTATTACTAAATACATAGAAACCACATTCATCTCAGGAAGTGTCTGCACTGAAAAGGATTGGAGGCTGAGGGTACGGGGAGGAAATGTCATCTCTGCTGGCATTTTTCTTATTCTGTTCCCTCTGCAACTGCTTTTGGGCACTGTCAGAGATGGGATACTGGAAATACTGGTCTGGCCCAGTAGAGCTGGTTCTTGTGTTGTGCAGGATGTTTCTGGAAGCTGTAGCAAGYTGCTTTGGTGATTCTCATGGAAAACTGTTGGAGAAAACAGCCTCTGTTAAGCAGTTTTGGCTGCCGTTGTTTTCATAATCCATACGTGAACGTGAGCTACGTCACAGCTCAGTAGTGCTGCTTCTTGGTGGCTTTGTGTTTCATGTTGAGGTGACCACAGATAACTTAAAGGAACTGTATGAACAAGGCATCACACCGTGAGATGCCTTGGAAAAAATAAGAGTCCCTGCTTTGAAGAGTTCATAATTTTAATTGCTGCTCTGTTTTCATTTGTTGGAAAGGTTTCTTTGTAACATACAGTTAATTTTACACTCATATTTTGAGGTTTGTGTTTTTACCATCAAGCAAAGTGCATATTAAGCAGGCTGAATTCAATAAAATTAAATGCTTGGATATTATTTTGATTGGTGAAACSCTAGTGGCATAAAATTAATTGCAGTGATGACTTCAACCTTGCAATGAACAYCAAACATATATTATATTTTTAACCCAGAATACAATATATTTTATACATGGTTATAGTAAACAAAAGCCGACTAGCAGTGGTATAGGTCTTTATTTCAGAAATATACTGAGTCAGCAATAGAATCACATGAATGTCTTGCAAAGGCACCAGTTCCTAACTCTGTAAGTCCACAAGCATAAAAATGTGACTGACAGACAAGAGCTTCAGACTTTCTGAAACTGCTATGCCTCTGTACTTTACCTTACCGAATTTTTTTCATGATACGTTCAAAACAACTGAGCAGTTTCTACAATTTTTAGGTTCACCAAGGCTTCAAAATCAATGCATGCCATTTCTAACCTCACTTACAAATGTTCCAAAAAAACTTCATACTTAGTTTGTTTTTCAAATTGCTTAATAAGCCCAGAATATTGTTTGTTACACAATTATGTGGATAAACCCAAATCATTTACAACAAAGATTTTTAAATAATAATAATAAAAAAAAAGATTATGGATCATTGCACAAAGGAGAGATTTCATCATTAGTTTAATGGAGCATATAAAGGAAACAMTATAGATACCTTTAGTCAAAGATGTGTAATATTAGTCCCTGTATCATTCTTGTATTGATGGCATTTTTAGCGAAAGAACTGATCAGTTGTCTTACTAAAATATATGTTTCCATAGTAGCAGAGATAGGCTATCATGTGTGTAAATTGAACTAATTATACACACAAGTATTTGAGGTCAAATTTTGCATTGTTACATGAGTGTAAACTTGGCACTAGCAGAAAGGCTTCAGATTCATTCTGGTATCAGAAGGTATGCTGTCTGCTCTTCATTACGCTCCTCTAGCTTGAAGTCATTCCTCTCATGTTGATTTGTTTAAGGAAGGGGAGGGTAAAAAAGAAATTGGTTATGAACTGCTGTTCATGAAAATGTTGGTAYCCGTACCTGATAGTTTAATCAAGAACTGATAGGCAAGTCTTGAATCTGGAGGAGAAATGTGGAGAGTTCTGGGAAGGGTAATCGAATATTGAAAATAGGATGGCCACATTTTCTAGGCTCTTGAGAGGGGAACTTTTGTTGGTGTCCTAGCAAAGCATTTGAGTGGTATCACTGCCTGGAGTAGAGTTCAGAATGAGCTAGAGACAGATCGAAAGCCTGAAGGGATTTTTTTAGAAGGAGAGCAACAGGAAGCTTGATTTGTTCCATAGCATATATGGAACAGGAGAAAACAGCCTGATTTATTTTCAAGTTTGAGTGCATATCCCAGACTGTTTCTGAACAGAGCCTAGGTTTTCCATGTGACAYCATGAGAGGCTTAGGCTCTGACTTGCTTCGAATCACAGAACCACTGAGGTTGGAAGGGACCTCTGGAGACGTCTTGTGTGACACCTCTGCTCAAAGCAGGGAGAGCTAGAGCAGGTGTACRGTTGGGTTTTGAATATCTTAAGGGATGGAGATTCCACAATGTCTCTGAGCAACTTGTTCTAATGTTTGAGCACGTCATGGTGAAGAAGGTTTTCCTGAAGTTTAATTGGACATTCCAGTTTGTGTCCATTCCCTCTTGTCCTCTTGTTCACCTTTGGGAAGAGTCTRGCTCCACCTTCTCCCTATCATCCCTAGAGATCCCTACAGATAGCTCTAGACAGTGATGAGGTTTCATCTTTGCCGTGTTCTCTTAAGGCTGACCAAGGCCGGTTCTCTCAGCCTCTCCTACTGCATTATGTCCCAAAGCCCTCATGTGTCTCAGTGGGTCCTGCAAGTCTTGCTGCAGTATGTCAAGGTCATTCTTGTACTGGAGAGTCCAAAACTGGACTCAGTACTCGAGTCTCACAAGTGCAGGAAAGAAGGGGAAAAAGTCACTCGACCTGTGGCTACCATCTTTTTAATACAGCCCTGTACCCAGTTGACCACTTTCGCTGAAGGATTTGCACTGTCAAAGTCCACTCTCTGGACTTCCCAAGAACTAAAGTTTCCTCTAGTGTAGACCACTTGTAAGAATGTAGAGCTGTCAAGAAGAAACACTGCTTTTAGGGTCTTCTGTGGAATGTAGTCTATTTGAATTTGAGCTTTGACATAGAAATTTTAAGGAGGATCAGTAGCAGCAGTGATTTTGGATGGCTGAACCATCCCTAGTTAAAAGATACCGCGGCTGATGGATTAGGTCAACCTTTAGTTGCACTCAAACTTGTTATATATGAAATTCAAAATACCGTGATCCAAGAATTGTTTGTTGAGCACAAAGGATAGAACTTAATTTACAGTAAAACAGTGGGACTCAACATCTAGAGCAGAAAGGCTGATTATTTTAAAATTGTGGAGATCATAATAGGTATTAAGACTGTGGCTCTGGCCATAGGTCACAGAGTCAGTAGGTGATGAGCATCAGTTACTCTGGAGGGGAAAAATCCTAGAAAATTACTAATCAGAGTCTATTTTTTTTACCCAATATTATTTATACTGGGAACAGTGGAATTCCTTTTTGTTCCTCTTACATTTGTTAACATTGTGGACAGATTTAATCTGAAATGCAAGCATGCTGCAAACATTAATTAACATCACTGGTTCAGGCTGAAATAAGTGCACTTTTTTTTTAATTGCTTATACATACACCTTGAGCATTGATAGGTGTCCTGCCATTTGAGCTTCTTATAGCTAGTACATATAGTCGAGTAGATATTCTGAAAGAAGCCAAGGAAGTTAGTTTTATGTTTTAGGTGATAGACAATTTTACATAAATGAGAATTCCTTATAGAGGTCCTTTGACTCTCCTGATAAAGGAGGAGCTAGAAATGGACAGTTAACAGTAGGAAGTTTTGGTATCTWAAGAAATGAGTGCATGAGAAAATTGCAAAGAACTTTAAAAACTTCATGAAAATTAGAGCTAATGACATTTGGATTATATGTCTGATGTGCCTCCAAGAGATGGGTGATGCTTCAAGAGTGGAAAAAAAGAAAGAATAAATATTAACATTTCCCTTCATTCTATGGGCATGCATCACAGTGGCAATAGCAGAAATGCACAAAATACAATGAAGTGAATGAGTAATTTTTAASAACTGATTCTGGACATTAAGAAAGAGCTGCAGTGACCATCCAGGACTTCAAAGCCTGATTTTTCAATTGGTGTTGCAGCTCATGTTGATGCCTATTATTGACCTGGAAACAATATTATTATAGGAGAAGAAATCCTTGTTCTGTGGGAGCTGAAGAAATGCTTACTGCTCAGATGGGCAGCACAGAGCCTCAAACATTATTTATAAGGGGGGCATTTTGATTTTGAAACAGATCATAAAGGATTACTGTGGCTGCAGAACATGAAAGATCACTATACATATAATTAGGTGGAGTTTTACTCTACAGTCATATGATTTCACTGTTCAACATAAAGCATGCTATAAAATTGCTTGCATTTTTTGTGCTTGTTTCTATCCTTACAGCTGAAGCACTGTGTGTGTGGGAGGGCGGAGGATTGAACAGAAAGAAATTCTCAGGGCAAGCTGACCTTGGTCAGTAAAGAAATGTCTCTATGAAGAAAGGACAATGTTTGATAAGGCAGTTGGACTTCTTCATTGGTGGAGCAGAGGATCCCAAATGGAATCCTTGCGGTTAAGAATTGCTTTCTTTTAAGTAGAAGTTTTGCAGTGCTGTTACAGCTTTTGCAGAAGGRGGACCAGATCACAGGCACTGAAAATTTATTCCTCTAACCTGATGGCTGGACTGAGCGTAGACTGTGAGGGTTATTTGATCTGCAGAGAAAAGAAAAGGACTTTACCGAGTGGAAAGCCTGGTAGCCTCCGTCCAGAATTATTCAGGACTATATATGGTGTGGACCCTTCTCACTTTTCCTCCAGATCCCATGAGCAACACACATGTGTTGTATCATGACAAAAGCATGTCTGACCACTCAGTGGGAATGCGTATGAACTTCAGGTCAAAGCTCAGAGCTGTGTGCGTGTCTCTACGTGACAAGATGGAGCACATTAAGTGACCAGCGTGGATTATACTTACTGCTGTCCCTGCTCTTAAGGAGCCTCAGACATGGACAAGGAGAGGGTTGTAAGCCAGCTGGATGTTTTGGTGAGCTCCACCACTTTCAAAGTATTGGATACTTTAGGCTATTTTGTTAATGAAGGTGAAGGCAGGAGGCAAGACATGATGTTTTATAGCAAAAATACCTATTTGTAAAGAAAGGGAAAGCAGGATTTGTACAGGATGCCTGTTTCTCCATCAAAGCAGTTGCACAGAAGAAGGTGGAGGTGGCTAAGCAGAAGTTACTGTAGGAGCAGAAGCAGAAGAGAGTGCAAATAGGAGACCAGGCCTTAAAGGCTTATTGGTCTCCAGTAGCTGGTAGTTTATAGATGACACTTTTCACTTGGGAAGGTAAAATATACCATAATCAAAAACTATAATTAGCACCTTAAAAGGGAAAAGAAAATCAGTACCCTTTTATGCTTCATGATTTTTAAAGTGGCAGRTGGATCCTGAGTTCTCTTATAGGTGTGTATTACAGACAAATTCCCTGGTTTTAAACTGGATTCTTTCTGAGCAGAGCAATGTGCAATATAGTACCATTTTAATTTCATTTGCAAAAAAATGTAAAATCGTTTCAAACCAGACTGAGCTAAAATGATAATGCAATTTCACCTACATAGATGCTTTTTTTTTTAACTGATGTCCTCARTGAAATACTAGTGATGGTAAAGTCAATGGCAATATTCACATTACCTGCAAGAAGATCAGATTTTATCTGTCTTTATGGAACTGGGCAAAATTGGGTGGAAGAAGTCAGCTTAAAAATAAATAATAATAATAAAACTTTGGGTRTGCTGTGAGATGCTGGTCTTTACACTTCCTATTGGAAATTGTGAGAAGGTAGCTGTAGGCAATGGCCTAGGGCTTTTTAAACTGAGGCATTCTCTTACAATAGAATAAGTGTTTTAAATAATCTTAGTATGGATTTAGAGAACACTGAAACTATTTTATCGTACTTAAAAGATGTAGAAGCTATTAAACTGCAGGAAACTTTTTCCGCAAGAAGTAATAGATTCGTCGTTAACATGGGACTGCACAAACCAAATAATAAAGCACTAATAAGAGATTAAAAAGTGTGCCTTGTAATAATACCCGAGATACACCTCTCTTAATGAGATTGTTTTAAGATCAAATATTGACAGGTACATTTTTAACAGTGTTTGAAATTATGTCAGACCTGAAATTTATCACCCCTGGAGAGCTCTTAAAAACTTTTTTTCTCGCAAACTCTTTGTTAGTATTAAGTAATGGATTGTGAAAGAGGAAATTTGAGTATTTAATCAAGAGAAAATCTCATCTTTGCATAGGGCCGGCAGCTTTAAAACCCACAGAATTTCCAATGCGTGGAGTTGAGGTTTTACCTCTATAGATGGATTCAGAAGAAAAAGTAATTGCTGCTGTACATTTTTTCATAGTAGCCGGTATAATAGTAGCCTGCCTAAGCAGGTGCAGAAAGCTGATCCAGCCCCCACTGAAAAGAGCAGAAACTTTTCTGGAATCGCATGAGACTCGCAGACGGTGGCGTCACCTTAACAAAGGTGTTCACTRATTTAATTCACTGAGTTCTTGTTTAACTATTTTTTTCTGTCTTGTCCATCATATACATTTCATAGAGATAGCAAAGCAGTTCTATTAAACAAGATAATATAGTGCTAAAAACAATTAATTGACTTTTGGGAACATGGTGATACCACTTGTTTAGAGCTGAGCTAGAAAAGTAATGATGAACCTTTTGAAACAAGTCAGAAGATGTGTTCATCACTCGGTCAAGGAGAATAAAACAATAGTTCACTGGCTGCTTGCTTTTAAAGTAAAGATGATTAAGTGTATGAAGCAAAATAAAGGTCTGTGTTTAAGAAAATGTGGCTATAATCTATGCAAACAAACCCCATTTATTGTTTTCTGTTCAGTGAGCAGTTTTTCATTTCTCTAAAAATCGCAACTCAGATACATGTTTTGACATCGTCAGATTTTGTGATTATGACTACCCAAGTTATAAATATCAACAAGTGCATAAATAAATAAATAAATAGTGGTATAGGTATATCTGTAAATGAATGCAATGCTTGTGTAAAAGTTCCAGTATGAACAACGGCAAAGAAAGGGAGTTGTAATTCCATCCCAAATAATTTCCTTCCCAAGAAAAAGCTTCCCCTAGAGACCATGAGGGAGGATGTGCTGGGATGGACTTGTCAGTATCTATACTGGTTTTTCATATTGGAAGTATGTTCATTACTGTTGTAGTGATATATTTATTTCTGTATGATCTAAAATAATACTGCAGCTGTGCATGATCTCCAGAGGTCCCTTCCAACCTTACTGATTTTATGATTCTATGAAATTAATATAAATCAGCCCTAAATGACATGTGAGAATTTAGCTGTGTGGCAGAAATATACTGAACTTCTAAAGCTTTTGGCGGAAACTACTAGATTAAAGATTAGAAGAGGAAACTTTGGGTTGCTTGTTGATGGGCAGCATTTTGCTAGTGCAGAAATAAATAGATTGCTACAGTTAAGTCAGTTAATTTATCTGAACTGATTAAAAGGGTGGAAATAATTAAATAGATGAAATAAAATAATTAATATTTTAATGATTATCCTGGAAATTGGAGTTAACTCCTGGAAAATTTTCATATCTTATCTGTRATAGCACCCAAAAAGCTAATGGCATCTTCTAATGTAAATGAGGTCAAATACTCATCCTGTCAGAGAAGGAGTTGCTGAATGTTCACAGAAGTAATTGGAGCAGCGTTAAGGAAAGCCGTCTTGTCAGACGGACCGGGTAGTCTAACAGACCAAGGGGTTTGAGGGAAAATCTGTGCGACTCAACTGATTTTGCACATAGGTCAAAATCCAAGCCTATCCAGGGTGATTTGATTTGATCCATTGATATTAAAATCTTGACGAAAGCAGCAGCATCCCGTGTTCTTCCATTAGGGCGGATTCAGTATAACAACAGCATCCAAGGGATTGAGATTTGCTTTGTCCCAGCTTTAGGATCAGACTGGAAATATCAGCGCGGATTAGGCATGAGCTCTCTTTTCGCTAATAAAAAGTAAGTGCTCAGGAAAAAAAAAAAAGAAAAAAAAGATGTAAACTGTGAATCAATTTCTGCCATTAGTTATATCCAAACCATTCCACTGATGTTAATGAAGTTGCAGAGCATAATTGAAAAGACAAATGGGCTCTCTGTTATTGAACTTTAGTATATATTCTAGAAATGTTGTCTAGGAAAAATAARTTAGTTCTACCAATAATTTCAGAAAAAAAAGATGGGATTTAGTTAGCTTTAGTTTACAATCTTGATGGGGTGAAGAGTTTTTTGCCTCAAAGTTTTGCAATTATTTGAGTAGTACACTGGTGTTGATTTTCAGTTTATCAGTGAGATGCCCCCAAGAAGTAGTGAAATTGAAAAAAAAAAATAATTGTTGCTTATAATTAAACACATAGAAATTAAAAAAGAACAGTATTGATATTTTATTTTATTTTAATATGGGCTTCCTAGGAGACTAGATTAATTGAAAGGAGAAAGAAAAGCAAGCCCTTAGGGCTGGATAATGTATTGCTTTCAGTTTCACTTGCAAAAATAAGCAAAACAAATATTAAAATTAGCCAAAAAATTTGAAACTTGGATTTGCAGATATTTTTAAGTGAAAATCTTCAGCAAGCCCCAGTAAATGCTATTAAAAGTGCTAAGGTAAGAGAAGTTCTGCTTTAAAACAAGCGATGYTCTTCACTGAGAAATTATTTGAAGTTGTAAGGTAATACTTTCCAAACTGCCAAATTACTTCAGGACCTGGCATCTCATTTTCAGATATGATTTRTGTGTGAAAACTTCACTCTTCTTGAAAAGCGGAAAGATGTGTAGGACCTGAGGGGTCTGTTTTGAAAATCACCTCTATTTTTTTTTTAACTGTTGTCCACTAGCAACAAAATATCAGATTGGATTGTGGTTTTCATAGATGAAAATGATGATGATGCAAGACCTCATCCATTTTTCGGTAGAAGTTGGTTTGGGTTCTCTATTTTTGCCAGAAAGGAGCAGAAAATAATCACGCACGTCTTATTTCTATGATAGAATTTGTGGCCTTTCAGGTTTTTCCACTTCTTCCAAACCAGTATCAAAGTAAAGCAATCCTATCCAATTAAAGATCTTCAGGATCAAGCTTTTACTGCTCGAACGGGCGCTCAGTACCAGCACGCGGTACGCCGGAACGAAGCCGCCGCCGCCGAAGAGCAAAGCCCTCATTTAACATGTATTTAAAATTTAATAAATGAAACTAGACGAAATAACAAATCAAATACGCTGCTTGCTGAGTTCTGCACGCTGTAGAAAAAACAGCCCCAGGGTTATAACTGTGGGTTAAATGTTTTCCTTATTTTAAGCAAATTCTTAACACCTCCATTTATCTTGCAACAGTAATCTGCGGTCRTACTCCTAGTTTGACTTGCTTGAAAACTCTGCTTCAGTGGTAGCTTTGATGCATTTAATATGTTAACGAGGCTGGAAGAATAATAAAAGTAATAGATTTTACTTTGGCTTTTGTCTCACAAATGGTCACTGTGCTTAGCAGGTGGTGTCTGAGAGATGAGGCACGTCGCTGCTCAGACGCGGAGGGTAGTTTCGGACGGGTAGGCCAGCGGGATACTGCGTGCACAGCTTGGGCGTAGCAACGCCCGTACAGACGGGGCCTGCCGGGGAGGCTAGCAGGTAATCCAGGAATCTCCCTAGCACAGTCCGTCCAGGTTACACAGTGTACGTTGTCTGCGGGGGTCAAGTGACTTCGGAGAATTATTGATGCCCATGGACTAAGGGACTTCGGTGTTTTTAAAGTTTTTCTTCTTCACCGAGAAAGAAWACGGAATCATTCCATCAGATGCAGCTGATGGCTAGTTAGTTATTTATTTTTGGCCGGGTCCCTCATCCCAACACTAACGCCTGTGCACGTCTCCACGGGTGTCTGGCATGCGAGGTGCCGCTTGCAGCGCCGTACCTTGGGCTCGCAGCCCTCCGTCGGTCATTTTTTCCCTGTTCCTGCAGAGTGCAGAGGCACATACTGCTCCGGGCACTCTGCAGACAGCCAGGGAAGGTTTTCGTTGTGAATCTCCTAACAGTAAAGTTGCATAAAGTTAATGCTATTTCTTTGCTGTCTTTTAATTTGCACGAAAGATACAGGAGTTCCCCAAACCCCATTGTATTCATCGGGGTCACATCTATATTTTTATCCCGCTGGTATGAAAAGTTCTACTTTTTTTCATCTCACTTTTCACGGAAAGGGACACATCACTCGTTAGTGCTAAGTGCCGTGGCTCCATTGGCTTCGGCGGAGTGTTGTCTGTTTGCACAAGCTGAGTATTCAGCTGAATACGTGTAGTGGAGCTAGGAAATCCAATCAAAACCGACTCCAACTTTCCCCTTCTGCTTTTTCCATTATTTTTTTCTCCATTTGTACACATATTTCTCTATGCAAAGTTTGTGCCTTAGATGTGAAAAGCTTTACTTAGTATAGATGCTAAAGCCAACATTTTATGTAATGTCTTGATACTCGTCACCAGAATACATCAGTACTAATAAGCAGGCCGCTTATATTTAGGACAGCTGATTTTCATCACCTGGGACTCATCGCAGGTGAAATCAATGAGACTGTGTTCTTGGATTTCAGTGAAAGCTGAGCAACGCTGCTGCTCCTGTAACTCCAAATCGTAGGCAGGGACTGGGAGTCTGTTGTGTGCATATRCACGCGAGCCTACAAGTCTTAAAGAAGATTAGATTTCTCTTGCTGATACCTGGTAAGTATTTGATGTGTAATAAGTGTATATAGAGAAAATTGTATCAATGCACAGTGTATTTTTGAACCTTCACTCGCTGCTTTATTTTGCTTTGTTGTTCTCTGTAAAACCCTGCGAGGCTTTTTTAAATAGCCTGTTYTATACCTGTATGGTCTTCAGTCGGGAGCGGGGCGTCTCACAAAATACTTTAACGTTAGGGCTGTTGGCCAAAGTAACAGCTACAAATCCTGGGTGAGTGTATGTCGTTGCTAACACTAATTCTTCCAAATGTTATGATTTCCTAGCAGTGTGGAGTTTGGTATTTCCAAAATAATAGGCTGCGTGTGGAGCGTTGGGGATTTCTCTGACCTCTTTGGTTTGTCATTTGTAGGGGACGTGCTGTGGGAGAAAATCCATTTGCTCTCTCCTCTCTCTTGGTATGTACTTAGTATCTCTCTCAGTATTTCTTGCCTCTTTGAGCCRTAGAGGACATGGCTTTTTAATTGTATTAAAGTGTTTTCCTAAGGGGAGCTTCACTCGTAGTAGTTGGAACATGTTAATCACTCTTTCTGGTCTCTTTACTTCTGAAGWTTGAGATAGGTTTGCTGAAACTTTTTGAAGGACTCTGGTCACGCATAGCTTGGTGTGAGGATGATCATAAATATATTTTCTTTCTTGCTTAAGAAAGACAGCAACATTCCCTATGGGGGAAAGGGGCAGAAAGAGCTAGGCAGAACATTSTGGGGCGTATCTGCTGCACCTTTGGCGACTGGGTGATATTACTTGATGTTGACTTTGGTGGTGTTTCTCCAAGCATGCTTGCAAGGCAGGTGCCTGTGGGTTGGCCAGGGGAAACTATGAGTAGAGCGAAAATGATGTACCTGCGAAACTGATAATTTTTTGTGATAATAATAAAATCTAAATTAATTCTCCTACAGTTTTACTTAGAAAATGGTAGAATGCAGGAGTTTAAAGGAGAGTTGGGATCTGTGAAATAAAAGTAGATGAAGATGACTGGACAGGAGACTGAAGAAAGACATCTGTTAAAYTGCAAGGTATATATGCATAGCATAGAGTACGTCTACAAAATCCATGCAGCTGACGTTAAAAATGTAAAATTTGGGCAAAAGATTAAAAAGCTATGGTCAAACAGAAAATTTGAAACAGGAAGGGCTGCATTTATTCAAAAATAACACAGGCTAAGCTTAAATGATGAGTGGAAATCCCGTTAGCCATAGAACTAACAAGGTTGTCCTCGTCTTGCTTGGATTTTGGAGAGGAAAAGGAAGGTTATTTTAGTTTGTGTTGCTTCCTTTATCTTCACACGTTGTAAGGCACTGTGAAGCGCTTCCTGACCAGGGCTGTCCGCTATCTGCCTCTAACGCCAGGGCATCCAAGCCTAGAGTTTGGTTAGCTTTTGGGTACCACTGGGTTATAAATGGTTGCTAAAATAATAATAATAGTAATGCGAAAGGACAAYAAACAGATGAATGACTGGCTCTAAATTGAGGCCTAATTCAGATGGAATGAAGGTTTCATTTTAGAATTATRGAGAGTTGACTGGTTTGGCAGAAATTTTGCTAGGAAGTGGTTTTGGATTTTGGTTTATTGCTATGAGAGTCGTTAGGAATTGGAACTCGGTGTTCCTTGAAATGTAAATTTTTGCCAGGAGTTTTTGAGCATGGCCATGGAAACCCAGGAGGCTTAGGTACTCGTTGGCATTTCCCATCCTTTTTTGTGGAACTCTGCAATTAAGGGCCCATCAGTCTGGGGTGGCTGATCTGAGAAACAGAGAGTTCTTTCTTAAGTAGAAATATGCTTTCTCTGACTCAGATCTCTCCAGACTCTGAATTTTRCTCCGAGTTGTCTGGAGTGTCAAGTTTAGTTAATCGTGCATTCCTGGTGAGTAGGAAAACTCTTGGTTTTGGTTTGTTGTTTTGTATTTTCTGAGACTTGGGCAGTTTTGTCTTGGAATCCAAAAAACACTGTTGTAAAAGCTGAATCAGTAGCTTGAAAAATGTGAATTATTATTGACTGACAGGGTTGGGTTCAGTGTAAACAACTGGTCTGAAGAGAAGATCTGACTCACAGAAACCAAATTAAACTATTTTTTTWAAAAAAGTGTGGATTTGATTGAGCTTTACCTCTGTTAAGAAGAATAATGAGGAGCTGCATGTTAAATTTTCTACAATGTCATGAATTACAATACTGAATTCAGTGTCATTAAATTGTGTTTTTTTGTTTCTTGTCAGCTACAACAATTTCAGCAGAGCACAATCCGTGTGAAAGTATGAATAAAATCCAGGGAGTAGCATCAAGGACTTCTGAGCTCAGGAAACTGAGTTTGGCAGTGCTAATTTGTATTAAAGTTGTTGTTGCATGACAGCAGGAAAAAGATTTAATGCTTGCCACCTGAATCAAGCCATGGAACATTGGTTTCTATAACTGCCATGAATTTGAATCAAGGCCAATATCTCTAAATTTGAAATAAACTGATACTCTGTCTTGAAAGAAGATACAGGCCACTTATGTTATGGAAGGTATTTAGAAAATGTATTTCAATTTAATTTTTTGCAGTATATGTCTCTCAAATTTTTAGGTGCTTTAGCATTCTGGGYTTTTTGGCTTTTTCTATATACCAACAAATATACAGCCTTTCAATCATTTATTTATCGATGTCCAGTCTTGAACTAGCAGTGATTTGCACAAGAGCACAGATGCTGGTCCTGGTCTTCCTATCACTGTGCAACCACTTAGGTTAATCTGAAAGTCACTATTCTTTTGTGTACAACTGCATTAATGGAGAAAATCAGATTTCAAGCCAAGTGATCGCACTATGAAGTTTTAAAGTCATCAGACCCAAAGCTTGTACCATGGACTTAGTGTAGCAATATCACCTTTGCAATTGCAGGGTGTTTAATAGATGGTACCTTACTAAAGGTGCAAAATGCTTTAGAACGGGCAGGTCAACGTTAGGGTTTCTTTGCTTCTCTTTAGAAAATGGGCAAGAGTCATGCGAGCTTTTTATCCCCTTATCTAAGCAGGCTTTGAGTTTCCACATAACCACCACGTGTGTACCAGTACAGGTGATTCATTGCTGTACTAGGGATAATCTGAATATGTACATGGTATCTGGGAGGAGAATTTGAATTGAACACACAGCCTTTAATTCCTGAATGCAAATTCAGTTTTGTCCTTCCGTGGCTGCATGCAAAAAAGTCCTGTGAAGTTTCAGGAGTGGAGGAAYGAGGATCACGTAGCAACACTTGAACCCAGCTGCTTTCCTTCTGCACATGCCCTCTTGTTAGAAGTTTCTCTTTTTCACCGGGTATGGAAGGTCCAGGCACTTGGTCCATTGCATAGGAATAACTTAATCCACCATTGTAATTCAGCCATCTAGACTGAAATGTGGCAGCTGTTTAATAGCGCAGAGGAGTGCTACACACACATTTTGTGACAGTGAGGGAAGGGGAAAATACAGTATCCATAAGAAAGTGCGGAGGGAAGTTGGAGTGGTGGAATGTAGTTATCCAACTAAAATTATTTGATGTCTTTGTAATGTAACATACTTTCTTGGGTTGTCTTTCATGTCCCTGATGGAGCCCTGAGGATATACTCCGTTTCAGCTCTGTTTTTAACCTCTCGCTGTGCTCAAAGACCCGGCCTCCCCGGCGCGGAGGATGGGATTCTCTCTGGAGCCCATCAGTGCCGCKGCTTACGCGGCCGCAGCGGTGGCTGCGCGATAACGAGAGGTACTAGTCTCACCCCAGGTTGTGGCAGCTCGGGAAGCGATAGAGAGGCTGGAAACGTAACCTAGGCATGTGGCATGCTTATACAGAGCGTTACCTTCAGGCTAGCAGGCCTAGCCGTAGTCCACAGTTGAAATTTAAAATGACTTTAAAAAAAAAATGCATTCAACTTGAATTGCCCCAAGGTTCCCATCACTTTGGGAAGTTGCATGTCTTTCAAACCATTATGAGCAGCACTGAATTTTTGCTTGTGGTGGGTATGTTATGAAGAATGCTAAATTGTAGAGGTGACTAGCTGTAGAAGAATATAAAGGAGAACTTGCACTGCCAAGCGTTATTGCTGTTGTTTAACTGGCTACACAGCATTAGGGCGAGGGACAACTATTATTGTTATTGAGCTTGYTTCAGAGAGTTCATGCAACAAAAATATATAGGTCATAATTTATCTTGGGGTGGAGAGAGAAGTAAACTTCCCTCTTATGTTTTTTCAGAGAGCATGAAAGTTGTTCTGTGTTTTTTTTTTTTGTTAATTATCATTTTTTTATGGTTGTTTATTTGTATTTGTCTGGCAGTCTTTCTTTCCTTATATACTTTCTCTCTCTTGTATATAGTGCATTCTGTGTAACATTTGCAATTATATTTGTTTTTTATCAAAGCAAATAAATACACAACATTGTCTCTTTAACTTGCAGGGTATTGTGTACCCCCTTCTAGTCTTAAATGTGCGTGCTATACAATGTAGCTCAATTTTGAGAGGAGCTAAGCATTTTAAGGTTTGAATAAACTAGATGACAAAAGAAGAGTCTGCAAAGTACTTCTTGTTTTATTTTTTAATTTGCAGCAGCTCCAAATCGATGGTTAAGATGCATGCAGAAACCCTGCCCTGTTTAGCCTTTATCAGCTGCGTGCAGGATTGCCAAACAGATGATCTTATATTATTTTCATGTTTAAAGACTCTGCTTTTGGACTGCTTCTCTGAAGTATTTTAGCATGCTCTCCTTCAAAAGCAGTCTTGTTTCTCTTCTTCCTTTTTATACTTTAATGCCCTTTAATAACCATATGGCACGGTGCTTGTGATGGGCACGAGGCTGATACCGCGCATTGCTGTTGCTTTCTTAAAGCTAAGAGTTCTCTTCAAAACTCGGTTATCGTAAAGCAGCTGGTTGTCTTTACTGAGACAGTTTAATGCATTTTGTAGAGTCAAAGGGGAGAAGGAGTAAGCAAAAAGGTGCTTTTCTTGACCGCCCGTGCCGCGAGCGCGACGTGGCGCTTGAAGGCCTGGCTCCGCTCCTGCCGGTTCGTGGACCGCTGGCAGCGAGGGCTCCGCGGCTGGGACGCCGGTGCGCGAGCCAGAGCGGGACCTGCTGCGCTCCCCCGTCGCCGTAACGACGATTCCCCGTGGAGAAACATCTGCACTAGGTGGTACCGCTTTTAAAGAAATATTTTTAACGTTTTTCCTTTGATGTTGCAGGAATGGTTGCATCCCTTCCTGTCATTAGTTCTGCTTGGAGAAGGGGATTAAATAAGTACACCTTGATACGCTGTTAAAGATGTGTTGAGAGCAGGTTTCCCTGCTTTCCATGGCGYGAGGCTTGGGTCCTGCTTCCAAAGTGCACGTGGAAAGCCAAGGGTATTTCTGGAAAAAATCTCCCAAGTCCTGCTTCCTAGCAGAATCTGCTCCAGMAATATTTCTGTAGAAAACATGATGGAAGCCAGGCTTTTCTTGTGCCACTTTCTGCAGTGGGAGCAGAGGTTCACTGTGCCTGTTGAGTTTCCATCACTCTGCATACTTCTGCGCATTGATGTTAGCAGTAGTTTCATCAGAGGAAGCATTTCACTTACAACTGCAGGGTTCTTAATACTGACTGTAATACAAGGAATCTAGGTGCCCAGATCAAAAACCAGAGCCACAGGGGGAGGAAGAGAAATCTCTCGCAAGCCCTAAACCTAGCAGTTACGGGGTTTGGTTGGTTGGTTGGTGGTTTTTTTTTTTTTTTTTAAATACTGAAAAGGCAATTTGCCTGCTTGACATATGGGATATTTTAGGCAGAATATGTGTTGCAGTCAGTGTACTTAGTCTACCAAGGAGTAGGTATGCAGGAAAAAATGTGCATATGTTTATGATAGAGGGTAAGGTGACATCTGCATGTRTATGTTCTGTATATTATTTTATTACATGTATGCACAGACGTGCTGTCATGCAGTCTTTACTGGCTTGCAGTGACCGACACCTCAGTGCAATAATAACGTGCCCCAAATGCGAGTACCTCTATTTCTGTGTTTGTAGAACTAAGTTTTGCGTTCCCTGTGTGTTGCCGCTTACTGTCGAGATAAGTCGCAGCTCAGGCGGGCTGTGTACGTGTATCGCTGCAYACGGAGCGATACGTATTTATACACCAGTAACACCCGACTCCCTCTCCGGTACGTGGTCCGGTACTCGCTCTCTGTCAGGGCTGAGTTTGACATTCAGAGCGCATAAAATGCTCTTTGTTTTGAAGATGGTTAAAAAGTACCTGCTCAGTAAATGCTTTCTTGTTCTCCTCTGAGTATGGCAATCCCGTTCTCCGTGTCTGCCCGAGTCGGACTTTCCTCAGACTCCAAATGGTGAGAACAAGCCTTTGGCTGATAACTTTTCTGTATATGTAGATACTACAGCTTTAAAGCTCAATATCTTGCAGTTCTTCAGGGCTAGACTCAAAACACTTTATGTCACTGGAAAATAGGAAGTTAAATGTAGAGGTATTTATCCCCCCCCCTTTTTTTTATAGATGTAACGATCCCCAAAATATTTCCAGTAAAATGTTTTGAAACCTTCCAATATTTTCAAAACAAATKGTGTAGCATAATGTATTTTTGCGTGGAAGAATACGGGAGTTATGAAGAATGTAGTAGTCCTCTAGCACATAATGATATAAATTGTTTTGTTAATTATGATTTCTCAATTATCTTGGGATAGCGTTGCTCCGTGTGAGAGGAGCTCCTCTTCCTGCGTGATCCTTTAAAGCAATTTCCCTGTGTTACGCTGTGCCTTTACTACCTCGGCTGTCTCACGGGGGTGAGTATAAAGACAGATTGATGTTCTGGATGAAGTACAGGGCTTTGTGCAGGAAGGATTCGGAGCGAGTGCGGAAAGCGGTTGTCACTGCGGGCCCTGTGAAACATTCGTTCTGCTGGAAACTTTCTAGCGATTCTCCCGCCGTGCGTTTTCCTCCTCCCCGCGTCGCACGGGGCGCACCGGCGGCGGCGCCGCGGAGCTGCTCCGCGAGGCAGCCTCCGGGCCCGGGGCGGCTTTCCTGCGCGGTGCCGCGAGGAAGCGATGACCGCCGCGCTGTGCGGGAGCAGAAAGGTCCGCCGGGAAGAGCGCGGTGCGCCGGGGCCCCCTGCTATTGAGGAGGTGCCAGTCAGAAATGAAAACGTCTTTCACGGAACTATAGCGAGCTTCCCCGTGATGCAGCCCGATAATGCGAGGAATTTTTAATCAAAATCCGCCAAAATAAGCGTAATACCTTGAAACGGCAGAGAGGTATTTGCTTATAAGGGAGCGTTTTATGAGGTCTTTACCAAAAATGTGCGGCTTTGACACAGTTTTAGAAGTGACGGGATTGAGGAGTTTAAGCCATTTTTCCCCCCCTTTGAGATCTCCAGTTTCTTTTGCCTTTTGGTTACAACTACAAAAGATGTCTTCTGAGAAAAATGCTTTCTGCATGACATCAGAATAAAGGAATGTTCCACCCTATTCAGCGTGCTCAGAAGTACTGGTTGACTGAAATAACATTACATTTAAAATGAATGCTGAACAGAAGGCCAGTTAAAGGAGAAAACAGAGCAGATCATGTTCTTGCAAACTTTTATTTTTCAAAACATTGATTTATTGGGCTATGTAGAAATGGTTTTGTTAAAATAATAAAATTATACTGTTTGTAGCGGCACAGTAAAATAAGGAGAACTGCTCTTTTGTTATGTGATGAATGCCTGTAGCCACAGGTAAAGACTAAAACATTTGGAATGAGAACATAAAAATTACATATATAGAAGATGCAAGATAYTATTAAAGCAAGAAAAAGCTTTAGAAATATACTTGCTTTTTGTTTAAAAAAGAACCCCCCCCCAAAAAAAAAAAAAAACTTAGATTTCTTTCATTGTCAGTTGCTACTTTTTTATTTTTGACAGACCTGAGTTTATTTTTCACTTAGCATTAATAAAAATCTAATTATTCTTAAAACTCATGCATTTATAAAAATGTTTTTTTTTGGGCAGTAACAAGTACATTATTACTTGGTCACTAGTTTTGATGTTGTTATTTGACATTTTATAATTTTCATTGGCACCTAGAATAGTCAAAAAAGAAAATTAAAAACAACAAAAAGGCAAGGCAAAAGCAAATGYCTTTAAAACAAAGCGTGCGTAACAAACAGTACTGATGCAAGTGATTTGAAGTAAGGATTTTATCAGTTATAAACACAGGGACCTTATTGTCCATCGTCGTGAAAATGTTAATTTAATTACTGCTTGCGGCATTAATGGATACTTGCTCATTACAGATCAATGGATCCCTTTCCRTACAGCGGGAGAAAAGGAGGCTTAAGGTGCACTTCAGTTAGTAGGTGAGAAGAAAGACTTAAGTTTACATAATTAGGCAGCAAATAATTCGAATTCATTTGGATTTTCACAGCAGTGTAGAAGTGRTTTGAATTTGTAGGGCAAAACAGGAGGTCCGGAGCTTGGCCTTGAGAGCTTTTGGTGGCCGGAGCCTCGGGAGCGCAGAGTTTAGCCGTGGCCTTTGCGAAAGGCGTAGGGATGGGAAGTGGGAACAGGCGTTAGGCGGCCGTGCAGCGCGCGGAGGCGCCGCCGGGGTTTGCCTGCGCGTTAGCAGCGCGAGTCCGTATAGCGAACGTCATGTTCCTAGCCAATAAACCAAAAATTCAGATTTTCCCCCCCCCCCCCCCCCCCCCCCCCCCCAGAAATGCAAGTTTTCCTGTTGGTTTTTAATTCTACAGACTAAACACTTGCGGGGAGAACATGTGCAGTTTCATGAAGCTTGAGGAAGGATGGGAGAGGCATGGGAGGAAGAATTATATGATAAGGATTGCCACATATTGCTGATTCTCATCTAATTGATTTTAATAACATTTGATATTTTACTTAAAATCCCTTGGCATCATGTGCTTCTGYATTTCTTTTAGCCCTTCTTTCACATGACTTGGAAAACCTTAGAAGGCTTATAGCTCGAAATTTATTGTTGTTATTACTAATTTCACGATTTTTATTATGCATCCCATGAAGTTTTTATTGCTGCAGTTGTCAGCCTTTCTACACTGAGTACTTACTCAGTTGGTCCACGTAATGTCTCGCACCAAGTGAGACATCGTTGTATTGGTTTGTGTGTTGCAGCTCTGAGCTGGCAGTGTGTGAGCAGCAAAAGAGTAAGGGGACATACTGTCCTCTGCATGGACGCTCTGCAGCAGGTCACATCTGTGCAATAGAATATTTTATTCTAAAATCTTGAATAGGAGACTTTTACTGTCTGTTTTCTTTTTTTCATCTATGTTTGAAAATGAGTTTGCATTAGATTCTTAACCATAGGGTTACTTGGGGAGACATCTCGAATATATTGGGGRGGAGGGGGAAGAAAAAGGGAATATTAATAAATATCTTTCTATTGTTAGTTTTAGCTATGCATTTTAGAAATAAATACTAAGGAAGTGAGGATGGCACCATCAGGCAGACAGCAGGTGGGCCAAGCAGCAGGAGGGGAAATGATACTTGCTGCACCTGCTCTGCTCACTTTTTAAAAAAGAGGGGAAAAAAAAGAAAAGGCAGTCAAGAAAATCTGGTAATTCCTGCCTGACACCTAGTTTTATTCTGTTKTTCATGTCTATTTTTTCTATTTTTTCTCTCTTTCTTTTTCTTTCTTTCTTTTTTTTTTTTTTTTTTTCTCTCTTTCTTTTTCTTT
>NW_028185927.1:4188500-4221000 GCF_003343005.1 Rhea americana
TTAAAGAAAAATACTCTTATTATATCTATAAAAACATATACAATTACCTGTGTGTGTATATTTTTTATTATGTATTATTGTACTACCTGCATTGTAGTTTGATGCTAATAAATTAAAGCCCTTTATTTTCYGAAGGGACGTAATGCACTACTGTTATTCCTACTTTACAGACGGACAAAAACTAAGCACACAAAGAGGTAAATGAGCTGACCAGCATCGCTGTAAGGCTTGGCTGTGAGTGTGATTTGTAGGTCCCAGTCTGGGATACAGCTGAACTGCAGAGAGGACAGGGAAGGGGCTTTAGTTTCTTTTCGCCCTTGCTCCTCTGCTGGTCGGTAACCTYGCGCTTTACTGAGGAATTTGCTGCCTGGTCGAATGTCGGTCAGTCTGGAWACAGCCGCCCGGGCGGGAAGCACATCCGAGGATCAGCGGGGCAAAGGACGTGGCCAAGCCTGGCCCCATTTTTCTTGAGCGACTGACAGTAGGGAAGACAACACTGTGAGCTCTGTGTTGGATGGGTGGTGTAGGCGGCTCAACTGTTAGCTGGTCAAGGAAGGATTACCTAGTTAAGTCATCCGTAGGGTCCCGAGCAGGTGGTGGGAAGCAGCTGCGTGGTACTGCTGGATTTGGCTGCAGACCTCCGGCCCCTAGAGCTGGCCCTGAGCTGTACAGGATGCTTCTTGAGAGAAACTTTTGATCTAAAAAAACACAGCGCTGAGGACTAAGGTGTCTGGGGTTGCTGGGTTCCACTTGGTCTACAGCTAACTCTGGATGACCTTGGGTAAGTCACTGCACCTTTCTGCCTTTGGAGAATTTGCCCYATTGCCTAACATGGATATTATGAACATCGCATGGGTAATGACAGTGATGTGCTTTGACCTTGTAAATTGTTATAAAACACGTTATAAAACACATTGATACTGTTTGTCTTATTATGCTGTAGATTTTCTCTGAGAAGTCTCCTGCTGGAGAATAGAGCACATACAGGAATTTTTAATTTGGCACTGGCACTAAGATGTGTACAGTAGAAAGTACTGAGTAAGTTAGGAAGGGATAACCTTGTCTCTTGGTGATTATGATTATTTGGAAAAGTGTCTGAAGTTAAGGAGTTTGTGCTGTTGCATAAAATTCATGTTCCTTAAGAATTTTGCAGCATGAGGTCCGAGTCCTGCAAATGAATGCTCCAAGATGCAGTCTTACAGTGCGAGAAGTCCAATTACTATCAAAAAAGGATTCATGAAAGCAAGCACTATAACTAATGATATGGGCTGCAGGATTGGGTCCTTTTCAGTAGGAATCAATTTATTCCTACACTTGTTGACTGATTTCCCCCACCCCCCCTTGGCTAACACTGACTCAGGATTTTGCAATATTAAATGAAATTTACCTGTACCTAGAATCCTGTTTATTAAGTCATAATACTTGATTGTAGGTCTTTAGGAGTAGTATAAATGCTACTTTTCTGGTTTATACCAGAAAAGGATCACTGAAGAACTAACTAACTCTGGCCTGTGTTGTCTGTGAATCATGACGTGTTGCCTTAGAAGAATCAACTATTTCTTATTAAAGCAGTAGAGGAGAAACCTTCCGTTTAGCAGTAAACTGTGGCTGGCTTGAAATGAGAAGTATAGTTTGAGTAGCTTAGCAAGCTGTCACATTATTCTTTAAGTGAGAGCTCCCCTAGTTTGTCTTCCAAGCGTGTGAAGTAGGTTTTACGTGGTGGTTCAATTATTTCATGCAGAGTGGCAGAAGAGCCCCTTATGTCTGCAAAAAGGTGGATTGTGGCCGTGTGAGCAAACTCTTCATAAACTGCACGAATAACTTCATTTGTGGAGGCAGATCCCCTTATTCCCAAGTATACTGTATGTATAACTAAGCTATTGTTATCGGGTAGGTTATTTAATAAAATCAATAGAAATATCTGAAAGAGAAGCTGAACATTAGGTGTCCATAGAAAGAAAACATTCTTCCAAAAATGTTTCTGCGAGGAAATTTTTAGAAGGTATTTTTGAAGAGATTTCCATATTAGATGGCAAAACTATTATCATGACCTTCATTCTTTCAAGTAGAATAAAGGAAATCATTCTCTAAAGTGAAATTAGGAGAAGTAAGCAATTCCAGCAGCGTGTTTAGAAGTTTGTTCCTTTTATCAGTCATTTAAAACTGGAAAACAGGTTTGCGTTTTGCAATATAGCAAATTGAGGAAAAGTCCCCCCTCGACTCTCTGAGGAAAATACATATGTAATTCCATAGGTATAAAAGCTCCGTTGCGGAGCAAACAGTAGTGCAGGTACAAAAGACAGACTGGTTACTGCGGATAGGCTTTTAGATAGGTGGTTGTTTGGCCTCTTTTACACTTCAGCAAGAGGAAGTTTCTCTTTCCCTCTAGTACAGATTCTCTTTCGCAAGCTGGCAATCCTCACGTTCAGGTGTGAGGAGAACGGAGCTGCTGTAACTTCAGCTCTGCATCGCCTGCGAGGTCCTGATCACCGGGCTGGCTGAGGGTGAAGTCCTAGTCCTTCACAGGTCCGAACGAACGCTGCTGGAGCCTGGGCTGCCGGCTCAGGAGCTAGGAAAGCAGGGAACGCCTCGGCTCAGGACAGCCTTCGTTCTCTAGCTTGACTCCGGTCTGCACTTACGTGGCCCTTTTTAGGGGCAGGTGTTACATTTGCATCTGAAAATAAGGTGGTCAGGTGCTGTGGCACCTAAATAGCCATTTGCGTATCCAGCTTGTTAAATAATCATTCCTTCAGAACTTGCTGCAAAACTATGTTTCTACTTTATTTTAAGAACATTTGAGTTTTTAGAGTCTGAATCTCAAACTGTTTCTAATCTTTTTCTCTTCTTGCCTCTTCATAGCTTAAGTGGGCTCTCTCCTCTTTCTGGAAATACCTTTTCATGTTGGTGTTATTTTAGCTGTTAAAGAAATTCAGTTTGCACACTACAAACCAAACTGGATGGTATTTAACATATACCAAGTGCCTTTTTAAAAAGGTGGTGGTATTCCAACTTTCTGTAGAGCAGGCAGCGATTCCCAGTTGTAAAGCTCCAGGCATGCCCAGGTTGGTGTTAGGCGGTGGGCAGAGCCACGGGGTGCTGGTAACTGCTGGTGCTGCACAAACCACCGACCACCACGGAACTCGAGTGCCCAGAGATTTGTTGGCTCTGTTTAGTCCTTGGTATTGGAATGCATCATCTCTGTAAATTTATCTGATCACTGAAAATCCTTGTGCAGCTCGGGCACCGCGATTGATAATAAAGCTTTTTGTGTTTTATAACAAAGGCATCTGAGAAAAGATGGGGAAAGTAATTGCTTCTTTTTGGCTTGTCATCAAAATACATGACTCCATAGCTGGARGAGTAGGCTGGTGCGCTAACGCGCTATCTGCGCTATGCACTGAGGACCAAATGCTGTCTGTATCGCACAATAGTAATGACAAGTAATTGAGGAGCTCTGCAGGATACAGAGAAAGTTTTAATTTGTGTGTGCTCCAGACTGATGAAAAGACAAAACMTAATTTGCTTTTCCTGGATGCTGTGACCATGGCCTGGTTTCCTTTGCCAGCACCAGAGATATCTCTGCTTGCTCTAGGTCCATGAAGTTACCCTTCTGCAAAGGAGACTGCTGTCACCTCYGATTTCTGCAGCCTCCCCTTCCTGCTGGTTTCCTGCTCGGTTCATCCTCTGCCCTGCTAACGAAAGCTGTTGCAGCTGCTGGGTTAAACTGGTTTGCTCTGGGCCATAGATAGGTTGGCAGGTATTATAAGCATCATATACYCATCAGCTGGGCTGGGGGAACAGTCTTACCTGCAGTAATATCATTCCTGTTTGTTTCTAGTATATTGTTATAAAATTAATCTGAGGGTTACAAGTGGGTCATCTTAGCCTTCAACCAGCAAAATACTTGTGGGTTAACTCTAATCCGAGGGGTAATTGCATTGGCTCCAATGAGCTGCTCACCTACRAAAAACTAAAACTAAGTGCTTTTCCAGACTGAAGTCTCTATTAGTAACCTGCATGTTCTGTCTGTGTGTTGCTGGGATATACAGGATACTTGTTTAGCTGAACTCATTCCTTTATGTCAGATAAGACTGCATAGTATTTTTATATCTGCCTGCTCTATTCACTTTTTGCATTTTAATGACATTCATCTCATCTATCTGTGGTGTTTGTAACGTGCCCATCACCAGCGTATCTGCCTGTCTCTTCTGCAAACCAAGGGCCTCTTAGAAGGCAGGGTAATGCATGTGTAATTATTTTAAAAATAAATGCCCATTACTGAAATACAGTAYTCTTCCTTCCCCCACCTCGATATTTATTTATTTTTTCTTGTGACAAAAATCTGCAGCAGAAAGCACTGAGCAACAAGTTTATCAATTTGAGCAGGCCAACTGCACAACTAAATGTATGTGAAACTTAACAAATCCCTTGGGGGAGCTGACTGTAAGAATTTCCTAGTCTGTGTCGAGTTACTGAGGTGCGACATGGTGGATTGAACTTAATGCCTTAGGCAAGCACAGGCAAATAGAGAGAGCTGAAGATTTTGCTCTGCCCGTGAAGGGATCTGCTGGTAGTTGTCTAAATGAAGCTTTCAGAAAAGAATATAACACTATCATGAGCACTTTCCCTTGAATACATTGGCAGGTTATTCTGGTTTAAAAAAAATCCAAGTAGGATTTCYGCTGTGCAAGCCTCGTAGCAGTTGCAGAAAGGCTGAAGGGTTATTCCTTCTGCCAGGAAGGGCCAAACAGCGGAACCGGGATTTGACCTTGTGCTGTGATGTTTGTTTTAAAGGCAAAAACATGGATCCCCACCTGCCCGGGGGCAGACCCCGCTGTGCCTCGGCGGGTGCTGCTGGGTCCGTGGGGCTGCACAGCCGCCTGGTGTTTCTCAATGCTTCTGCTTGTACCTCTGCGAGGGGGAGGTTGATCTTGGTGGCCGCTTGGCCTTAGTGACCTATCTGACCAAGCAGGAGGTAGCCCCAAGAGAGCAGGAGCATCTGCCCCACGCTACGGAGGTTGCTGGAGGTCTGCTGGTGGCAGCAGAGCCTTGCCAGGCACCTCATGCAGCAGCTGCCACRTGCTGTGTACCCGCTGCAAGAGGGCCAGGGCAAGGAGAGGGACTCTGGTGCCTGCATGGACCCAGCCAAACCTGAGCCTTTTGGGAAGGTTTTTATGGGTGGAGGTGAGCTGGCGTCCTGCAGAGCAGGGGCATTTGGCTGCGTGGGGCAGGTAGTGTGGCCCACGTGCAGTGCAGCAGGTCCAGGGCAGACCTGGGACTTTTTCCTCCTGTGGTGTGCACGCAGCTGTGATTGACCTTAYGATGGACTTACTGCATCACTCTTCTTCCATGAAGGACCAAGGTTCTTGGGTCACTACTGAGTAGCTGGTATATTAATAAAGTGACCTGTTTTAAAGGCATGAGAAACTCTATGCTTTTTTATAATCTTCATAAGCATTCCTTAGTTAGGGAGTACAAATATTATTGGCTCTTTTTTCTGACTTTTGGTTATGTGGAGGATATTTTTTAACCTTGTTCTTAGACTTTTTTTTTTCCTTTAAATTGGCTAGGTGGCAACTTGTTGCCAGTAGTAGTAAGTATAGAGGGAAAAAATGAGGCAGGAATATGTTACTTGGATTATAAAAGCTGATCAGGAGCTGAGGTACCATTGCGTATTGGTCAGCTCTGACATATTTAAATCCTAATACTCCTTTAGTTCTTCTCAGGAGCAGTAGTGGCAGTKCTCTCAGCTGTAGAAGGAGCCTCAGGTCTTTTCTCGTTTGTTAACCTGAGAGTTCCAGCAGTTACCTAGTAGTCTAATAAATATCATGGAATTTAAGAGTGATGCTGGCCCCTCCAATACAGTCATGTCTGCATTGACCCTCTCTCGCAGTTGGACGAATGAGAGGCATTAAGTGAATTACTCATGCTGTTCTAGATAGACTGGTGGACAAGTGTCAAGCTGCAGTGCTGGAGACCTGTCCATGCCATTGATGCTGCCCTAGAGTTTCTAGTTCCAGGAAGATGAGATTTCCTCAAAAATCGGTAGGAATCAGAATGTAGGAAGATCATCAAGTGGGTTTAATCTGTCTCCKAATGCTCAGGGCAAGCAGCAGTCTGTCAGTGCAGTGACCAATCCCTACAGTTAATTACCATAATTCATTAGCAAAGCCTCACTTCCTGGATGATTTGAGTTGATTAGTAGGCACTTTGTTCTATCACCCTTCTTGGCTGAGCATTCAGAGGTTTCAGACTCCTAAGACTTAATGGATTTACATGTAGCACTTCTCCAGTGGGGAGAAAGAATTGAAATCTGATGCAACCTGATGCTTTTCATGTAGCCTTTGGGACTTTGCACAAGGGTTAATGGGAAGGAAAATTTTAACTCTATTTAGAAAAACTGTATATATGTTGGGTTGTGTGTGTTTTTTGTTTTTTTTTTTCTTTTTTTTGTTTTTCTTTTTTTTTTTTGGCCTGATCTTTCCCTTTGAGTCATGAGACCATGTTGTATCGGCTGATTGCCGCTGACCACTTTCTGCGAATGGGCAGTTTGGTTCTCAGATGCTAACAGCTATGCAGGAGATCATAGATCCTTCCTGAAGGAGAGAAGGACCTCGTTGCCTGTGGGCATAAGGTGGCTATTGATAAAAGCCGTTCTTTTCAGGTGAAGGGCAACCTACTGATGTGTGATTGGGAGTAACTAGCCTTTTAGTTATGTATTTATTCATCTATTTTAGTAGATAAGTAGTACGTAGTGTGAGCTGATAAACCATGAGACTGGGGAAGGTTCCAGCTACATCAGAGGATGCAGCAGTTGCAGTAAACTCAGTACRCATGAAGATTTTGACCAGGGTTTAGTGACTATTTCTCTTATTTGTGGATTTCATCACAAAACTTTCCACATGTTTGGCCGGAAACACTGCTCAGTTCATCTGCCTATGGAAAAATGAAGCCTACAATACATAGCAGGATTTTGTTCATATCTCGTTCAACCTAACATAAACTATAGGTGAGATCAGTTCATCCCTGTGATGTTGCCTGAAGGCATAACACTTCAAAATTTTTTGTAATTTTCTTATGTTTTCCTTCCTATTCAGTTACAGCACTAACCAGAATTTTAGAATGAGATGTATTTTTGATGAAAGACTAAAAATGCTCCCCCCTCCCATTTTTTTCATGGTTGACAGGTTTTAAATAGGAAGTGAGGTGGGAAAGAACAACTTGGTGTGGGGAATGAGAGTTTTCTGGCTCACATTAGGAAGCGCCTTCAGCTCTTGGAAGTACAGAGTATAGGATTGACCTAGTCTAATTTATTATTAAATAATTTTGTGGAGCTGACTTAAGATATATAGATGTCTTAGGAYAGAAATCAGTGTGTAGCAAAGTTTTCCTTCAGCAAGGTACTTTAGCACATGTTTAAATTTATAGGTGGTTCCAGTGACAAATTATGCATGCACTTTATACATTAACTGAATCAAGTAATAAGTAATTCACCCTGGATCAGATGTTACATTTATTTGTGCAGCTCTGAAAGGATGCTGGGGATTCAGCAGTCTGCCTGGCTGTCCAGCTGGATTTGGTGGAGAACAGTCGGAGCTGGACAGTAGGGGCAGGCTGCGTTTCTTCAGGACCGCTGTATGCAGTGTGTTGCCTTGGGCTTTGATTATTTACTGCTGTGAGGACTATTGGCTGTCAGATGCTACTGTAGCATGAGTTACGGTATTTCAATACAGTGGGGGCCTTGGCCTTTAATCTAGTTGCTTTCTGTCTGTGCAGTCCAGAGTGGCATCTGTAATGTAACAAACATTTAAAGATGTGCTTTCTTCCGGTGCATAAGGACATCGCTCCAACTTAGCGCTTCTTCCCCAAAAGAAGCTTACTCTTTCTAGTGCTTAGCAGCTTATAATGCAAACAAGTATGTCTAGCCTTAGGTACCTCAGCAGTGCCCTGGCTTTAAGAAAGGATTATCAGTTTTGCTGGAAGGACTTGACAGTGTTCTTCTCAAAGTAGAGTTTGTGTAGGGTTTGAAACTGGCCAAAGGTGTTGGAAAAACAAATGTTCCACTAAGATAGTATATATTAATTCACTTAGGCATTGAAGTTTGTGTGTGTGTGTGTGTGGGGGGGTTAATAACAAAGATGGTTGTATGATTTATTCATATTTAGCTGCAACTGCAGTCCTGTGAAAAGATGACCAAAATATATACATTTAGTTTCTTGGGTCAGTTAAATGGGTATTATTTAAGTGCACTAGAAGTAGCAAGTGCAGGTCTAAAGGCTTTAGYCCTTTAGCTGTTACAGTTTTGGTGGAGCCCTCTGCATGCTGGGGGGGCGGGGAAGGGGAGTGCAGATGCAGAGCTCGCTGCAGGCAGCCGCTAGATAGAGATGCAGAGATGGAGGGGCTGGACAGTGGCAGGCCTGGAAATGGGCTCTGCCTTCCATCCACTGCTAAGCAGATCTGGCCAGCTTCCCACTGATAAAGATGGTATCAAAGTCATCTCTTGCATCCTGGACTACTGGTACAACCACAGCTGTGGGAGGCGTCCTTTTCAGATGTTATTTGAAATGTATCCTACCATGCTTAGCTATATTCTCTACGTCTGTCTTGCAATCAATGCTATTCTGCTAAAATTCACTGGAGTTATAATTTGAGAGTGGTTAGAGCATTAGTAAATGGAAACTTTTTCCCTATTGTAAAGGCRAACTTTATTTTAGGCGTTTTGGAGGCTGCACAGCAATGTTCTCCATCTAACATAGTGAAATTGGCACGATGTGCTGTTAAACCTACTATAAAAATCATTTGCAGCTAACTGGTAATAAATAAGAAATACTAATTCATAACAGATTATTTCTCATCATGAATTATTTGTAAATTTTTTTGAATGTATTAGTTGTTCAAAAGTTTCAATCAYTTAATTTATATAAATTATTTCTTACTGATTTGGGAGGCGCCATTGTGAGAGTAGTTGGGGTGTGAAATTTAAGCTCTTTTAATTGGATACATGATTTTTTTTGTTGCCTAATTGAACTGATGTGGCTGTCAAATTAGGTATCCCAAATGGTAGTCATTTCAAACTCTGCAGTAGGCAAAGCAATCCACTGTTTCGTTACACAGTTCCATCAAGAAACAAGCTTGCCAGGCTGTTGGGAGAAAATAAACATAGGCCGTGTGAATACCATAGAAATGGAGCTGTTAAAACACTCAAATGAACACTTTTCAAACAGTTTCTGCAGTTTGGGAATGAAAATAAAGGAAAAATAAATGGTTGCATGTGAAGAAGCACACTTTGGGTAAGGATAATGTTTTGAGTACTTTCCCAAATGTGCTGCCTTCTCAAGAATTCCTGCCTCTTTGYTCCTCTTCTCTCCTCCTCCCTTCCAAATAAGCATTTTTAAATTGCTTGATCTGCCCTCAACATGCGTATAACTCCTACTGAAACTAATTACTTAGTGCCAAGGAGATATGACCTCTTCTAGCATCAAATTAACTTTGCTTGCAAGAATTCCTCTACTGCAACCCAGGACCAAGTGCTGTGGCTGGGTGCGAGCTGTAGCCTTTCAAGGAGCTCCTCTAGCGCTTGGCCTTGCTTGCCTGTCTCCGGCCTTTCTGCAGTTACCATCTGACTGGTTCCTCTTTTCTGATTATTTTCTCTGTGACCTTCCTGGCTGCCAGGTAGGACTTTGTGCTGCTCTTAGTAGTACTGATGTATCCCATGAGTGAGTGAAGAAAGTGCTCTTAGCTAAACTTGGAGAAGTGCTAGGTCGCTTCCTGGAGGAAGCAGCAGCAAGGGGAAGGGACTTCAGGACAGTTCCTTAGAGAAATGTTTAAAAGGGCTTAAGCATGAACTTTGTCAGCACAGAGAAAGGAAATTTAATACAAGACCAGCTGGATTAATAATGAGCTTTAGGGAGTTAGTG
This sequence comes from Rhea americana, assembly GCF_003343005.1. Classification (NCBI taxonomy): domain Eukaryota; kingdom Metazoa; phylum Chordata; class Aves; order Rheiformes; family Rheidae; genus Rhea; species Rhea americana. The sequence continues at coordinate 4,198,418 of NW_028185927.1, forward strand.
GGATATCGTAGGGGTCTGTAATCAGTCTGATACCATTTGTTACTTACAKTGATGCCTTGTATGATGGAATAGGAAGTACATTTACTAAAATTGCAAGTGGTACCTAGAACTACTTGCGGCAGGGGAGGTCTATGAGCGCTTCAGGCRGTAGGGTAGAACTCAAAATGATACTCATAAATTGAGGAAGCAAAATATACTCAATTCATTAAAGGTAAATGCTAAATTACTTAGCACTGAAATTAGGTGATGCAAAGATTTGAAGTAGCTGGTTAGATGATGGTGAAGATGATCTTGGAGAAAGCATCTCACAGTCGTGAAAGTCAGCAACAAGCTGAACACAAAATAGCATGGCATGCTGATGCAAAACCAAACACGGGACCATCGCTCAAGTGTAACGAGAGGTTTAGGTACGTGATGTCTGGAAACCTTGGTCTAAGAGGAAAAAGTGAAAGCACTTGGGGTTGTTTGATCAGGAAAGCGCTAGAGTGAGAGGATATAACACTTTTTAAATATGACAGATAGTGTTCCATGGGGCTAGGGCGAGGAAATGAAAGAAAACCACAACATCCCCTTTGCTCAGCCACATTTCAGTATATTCTGACGCTGTGGAAGGCAATGCAAAAACGCTTTTGAATAAAAGTAATGGCAACAGTTTCTTGAACTGATTTAGATGTACTTCCCAGGTTACATAATTGGCCTGTTTGAGATCATACTTAYTTCATTGATTTAAAAACCCTCCTTTCGTAAAAAGGAAATATAGTGGCRTGCATGTCTGTACTTTGTTGAACAGCTAATAAAGTTGACATTAAATTATGTACTGATACGTAACCAACTCATAAACACTAACTCTATTCAAGATACTTCAAGTATGCAGTCTTCAGATTAGCATTATAATATAAATCCTGATTTCTTTATGTATGTGCTATGGTATCAGTGTAGCACCCAAGTGTAAATTAAATGTCTATTAGAAGGGTGTGTTTTGACATGAGTGTGGTCTTTAAGATTACTTTGCACAAAGCAAATTTCTGAGACTTCTCTGCGAAGAATTGCACAGCAAGAGTTGGGAGATGATGCTAGAGAATCTGCGGTATCTGATTTCCCTTATTCTCCATGATGGTGGTGGTAATGTCCTAAAGGCTGCTCCTGCTGTTAGGATGGGATACTAGTATCCGAGCATCTCTGCTACTCCTTTCTATCTGGGTATAACATTTTTTTTCCACAATGTATCTGACTTTTTGTTCAGTCAGATTACTTATTCTGGATGCAAACTGGGCTGCTTTGATTGGGGAGAGAATGTATATTTATAAAAAGGTTTTTGGAACTGAAGTACAATTATGTGCTGTTAGATCTGTGTTGGTTCTCTGGTTTACTACTTTATGTGAGGCWTTGGAAAAGGATAAATAAAGCTCAAGACTACTGAATTGTAGAACTCAAAAATGGAAAAGACCAGTTAGATCATCCAGTCTTTCTGTTCTTATAGTGTGAATCTCTAGAGYTTATTTTCTAGTCTTTTTTTGTATTTTCTGTTCTAAGAGTTAAAAGCTAGTGGACTTCTGCTATCTCCCCAGTCAGACTGCTCTGTGCCCTAATACATTTTACACATGGGAATATTTTCATGCTTTTCATTCTTTAGCTTCAAATCATTGCTTTTCATTGTTCCTTCATGTTTCATGAAATATTTTCCCATTAAGAGTTCACCTTCTCTCAGTATTTGTAGGCTGTGATTCTGCACTCATTCACTCTGTCATATTCATCACTTAACTGAATTGTGTATTTAGCCCTCTTAATCTCTCCTTATTTGTCTGACCTTTAATGTCACTTGGTACCTGTGGTCCCAGGAGCTGTTGTTGATACCCAAAAAAAAAAAAAAAAAAAAAAAGGCATTACCTTTTCCAAAGCTTTTTTGAGGATGTTGGATGTTTCTTTTCCACACTGACCTTACGGATGACTTCAGATGGCCATGAACTGAGGAAGGAAGTTAACCCCCACAGGACCACCAATGATGATTTGACCAGGATAGTTGTTTGCTAATTTTCCCTTTCAGCTCCATTTTGTTCCAGTTAAGTGGATACAAATTTTCCAGCTGTAATTAGACCAACTTAAATGCTTCGTTGCCACTGTGTTTGCCACTACAGCRTGATATTGCTATATATCAGCGGAGAATTCATATATATTTGGCTATACTTTTGGCAGTCTGCATCTTTTAAGCTGACCATCATGGGAGTGCTAAGCAAGGCTCAGCTTGACATCACTGGGAAATGTCCTGTGGACCAGCCTGGCTAGGTGGGCAGCAGACAGCAGCAGCAGTTTTGCTTTCCGGTGTTTATCTGCCTTTTGCAGAGCATCAGGGTATGGTATTGGATGGGACACCAGAATTTTTGTGATTAAAAGTTAGACGTCTTTGTATACTTAAACTAGATGGAAGTCACAGATTGCAAATGTGGCGTGCTATAAAAACGTGGGCAGAGTTCCTTACAAGTTCGGTTTGGAACCACTGAATGGACTGATCGCGGCGTAGCTGCTGGCATGTAAAGCAAAGCCTCTTCCTTCTTTGTGCAAGAAGTGTGTGCTTTTGGTAAGCGCAGTGCTCCATAATCAATATGTCTCAAAATCGATTCTTTGTATTTACCAAACCACCTGAGCATTATAGGCAGTAAGAGACAGCTTTTTGATGAGAGTCGTAATAGGGATGAGAAGAAAGCTGAGGCAGGGCTGTATAAAAAGATGGGTCAGTGTCTCCGATCTGGATTTGTACAGTGGTTATAAAACTAATTTCTCTGGAAGTTACATGAATGTGCTAAGCAGAAGGGTAGAGAATTTGAGGCATAGGCTTAAGAGGCAGGTTTCTAGAATAAAACCAAGTTTTGTAATTCTGTTGAATGCTTATGAAGTTTAAAAACAAACGAAGACCCTTAGACCAATGCCCTTAGAGTCTGGTCTTGCAATCAGATAACCCCATAGCTGGCTCTGCTTCTGCAAAGCCTGGGAAGTATCGGCAGGGATTCAGAGAATGATGTATGTCTTTGTGGAAGATTAAGGCCCGAGCTGTTTTATCCATCATTTTGAAGGACTTCTGCCAATAGCTATTATCAGAATTTGCTTTATTTTTCAAAACTAATTTCTTAACTTCAGTAGTGTCTTTCGTAAAATATCTTGGCGACTTGATCATTGAATGGTCTATAACAAGCTAGAAACACAACTATATTTGAACAGTAGAATAACAATGACATTCCCAGATCAGTTATTGTATGATGTATTAAAAAAAGAGAAACCTAAAATAAAAATAAACGAAACAGCCCCCCCCAAACTTTAAAAGATTATTTGAAACATGATAAACATTAGTACATTAAACAGTGTGTTATACTTGTTCTATTAAGTGAATAAACCTGTTGAACTAGAAGAAAGCAGATTTGTTCTTAGTTATTTACATGATGGAGCTGTCTTAAATTAGTATCCAATGAGACTCAGTCTTTTAAAGGAATGAATTTACTGATGAAAAATAGCTGTGTGTTTCCTCCATGCCATGTTAACTTTATGGGTTAAATTGATTTCTGAAAACATGAACAAGCCCATGGTTAGAAGAAACATTTTTTTTTTTCCCCTCCCTACTTTGGAAAATGCCAAATGCTTGCAGTGCTACTGGAAGATCTACAGTGTGAGTTCACATAACTGAAATCAAAATAGTGGAACTAGCTGCTAGATTATTTTGGTGTTAGTTAAAAAAATGAATCGCTTTGCCTTCTTTTTTGGAAAATAATCCTGTCCCTCATGTAAAGGACAAGCACAGTGTTACTGGTTTTTTGGTCTTAAACTCTCTTTTTTAAAAAAAAAAAAAAAAAAAAAAAAAAGTTTGGAGCTTGGAGCATAACAGCACGTGTAGAACATCACCCAATACGAGCGKTGGCATTTTGTGGGCTTTCTAGCATCAGTTTAAAGGATTACATGGAGTTACAGGACTGTGGACAAGCAGGTCTTACTTTCCGTCATTTACTTTGCAACAAATCAAGGATAATTCTCAGAAATGAGTGTGGGGGTTCTGCTGGCTGTCGGTGAAACCCCACTGATGGCAGTTGGGTTGCTATCAGTGGGCTTGCAGAGGGGTAATTTGAGTATACTTAAGGAGCTGAATAGATGATGCCAATAGTGTCCCAGCGGTCCTTTGAATTTGGCCCCATGAAATTAATTTCCACCTCAGTTTGTACGCGGAATAAATTAATTCGTACAGCGCCGGTACTGCACTTCTATAATCTGTGTAATTGCTTGTTTATTCCAGCACCTGRTAGGTCTCTTTATCTCTGAACTTTTGTGCTCTGCAATATTAGCTTGTCTAAGGCTGTAAAATTAAAAGTTACTTAAGGGTTTTATTGAGCCGAAGGGATTGCGTTTCCCAGCSGCGGCGGGTGTGTTTGCTGAGCAGCGCTTCAACCCCACCCAGTTGTAAGGCCAGCCCAGGCGGTTATCGCACAATAGGACTTGGTGTTTGACCATAGCTGCACGTCTCACTCAACAGGCAATCAGCATTTTAATTAGTGATTAAAGGAAAGTCATTGTGCTCTAGCTGCTTTATCACAATAGCCTAATAATTTTGCGCTGAATAAATAGATAATGCAAAAGAGAAACCTCCCCTCCTAATGTTGTTGTCATTAAGGGCTCTTTGACTCATTTGTGTATGTATTAAAACACACATGACATGAATAGAGGTAATTATAATTACGACAGTTTTTTTGGCAGATTAGCTGACATTTTTTCCATTGTAAACCTTTTTCTTTATAATGCCACTCCAAATGAATGCAGTGTTTAAAAGTTCAGATAAAGGTAAGTAGTGGTGGCTCTGTCTCGCCAAGGTGTATGGATGTGAATGATTGATTTGCTGTGTGCATCGCTGGAATTAGGTAACTTGCATCATGACTGTGATGTACTGTGTAATTGATGCAAGCCCTTTCATAGCTTTCTGAGATTGAAATCAATATTTATTTGGAGTGCAACAAATGTAATAAGCAACACTTCTTTTGTAAGCATGCGTCTAGCTCCACTTCTAGTTCAGTTCTGTAAAAGATTGTTTAGCAGCGACAGACGCACGTTTTGGTTTTGTTGAAGAATTAGTTAAAAAGAAACAAAGGATATCTGAAAAGCAATCCAGTCTGACGCTGGGAGTGTGCAGAGATAACATGCTGTTTTTATTATGAAAGGATTAATATGCTATTCATAATTTTATTTACTGTTGCAAATATTGTTCATCTGCGTATCGCATGGACAGGAATTGTGTGCTGCTAAGCTTCAGTATGCTTTTATCTACACTGACAGTGAATGGTGGTTATTAAAAAGTGCAATAGTTTAGAGACAACTAAGAAAGTGTCACCTGCCATGTTCCAAAAGATAGATTTTTCTTAGAATAAACAGGTTAATGCAAACCTATAGTGCTATAAATACAAAACTGTATTTACAGCAAGGACATGCCTTTCATGCCTAGATGACTATGTTTTTTTTTATTTTTGAATGAAGTCATTCAAACTAACTAACTTTTTTTTTTTTTTTTTTTTTTCCTAATGACCAGTAGAAGAGTTTCTAGCAAGCTCAGACATTTCTAACATGATATAGCGTGTGGTAGTTGAAGGAACATTGCCAAGGGGGCTTTGCAAAGGATTTACGCAACCAGTTTTGATCACTTAGGCCAGGGAGGTTTGAGTGCAGCGCCCGGTTTCTTCTGTGCTTGCTGTGGTAACCTGTGACGTTCAGGTGTTAAGGTTCAGCGAGCTGCGAGGGCYGGGACTTTTCTCGGCCCCGCCGCTATACAGCGGGCTTTAGAAGGGCTGCCGTGCCCGTTTCTAGGAGGCAATACCTGCTCCACGCTCTCCTGACACGCTCTTAGTCCATCCCCTTGCCCGGTGCCTTTGGCATGTTGGAGCAACCATCTCGCTCACACCCGGCTTGATAAAAGGAGCTCTGGCAAGGTACCACTGCATCTAGGGTGCAGAACTGATATTCAGCCGTTTCGCATGTGATGCACTTGATGGTGCGAGGTTATGTGCTCGTCAGCAGCCTGATGTGAATCACGTCAGGGGCTGTTTCCAGGCTCAGTTATTGGAAAACGGGTGAAGTCCACAGACGCGTTTAGATCTGTCTTTCTTGGTGCTGAAGTAGGAGTTATCTGCTATTGAATATTTTTTTCCAAAGATGTCTGTCAGTGGGGTTGTGGGGCCTGAATTACTAACACTTATGTTGCTTGATAGGCTTTTTGAAGTGCCCATGCAAATACCTTAAATGCTCAAGACAGAAGGGAAATTAAATATTTGATGTAAAGGCTGGATGGCCAGCATGAGGAATGCGAACAGCATACAAATTCTGGTTAGATTTGGGATAGAAAAAGAGGTTGTTAACTCCAGCTATATAGACTTAGAAATGTAGGATTTCATTTACTTACTCCTTTAAAGACTTACTGGGAGGGAAAAAAAAAGGAACAAAAAAAATCCTCCTACTTTGAGGCAGAGAGACTAGACCACCTTCTCATATTTATTTTGTTCTATGATAATGTGCAACTTTAATTCCTGTGTAAATAAATACTATGCTGTAAGTTGTGCTTTAGGATGTGTTAGGGGGCGAAGACACAGACAAATCTGAGATTTTATAASCTGTTTTGTTTAAATATATTTGTAATACACAGTTTGGTGGGAACACATATATGGAATAGATGAGGCACTAGTGTTACCATTTGATCTAAAAAGTTAAGTGAGGTTCAAATCTCTCTTTTTCATAGGCTTGTATTGCAAACTGAATTATTTTGGTGAAGTTTAAGCCCATGTATAGGGTGGTCCCATATCTCCTGTATGGATGTCACATTTCAACAATATAAACATATCTTACAATATTCATGAGATCAGTAATGGAGCAGCAGATTTAGTGGAYGGTAGTTCACATAGCGATGCCTCACAGGAGCCCAGTGTGGACACAGATCTGAGCCTGAGCTGTCAGGTGTAACTATTTATCAGAGCTTTTGATTGMAAGAAGTCAGCTGTAGAGCTGCAGATGTCAGCTCATACGGGGARGTACGCACATCCCAATGTAAGCTCGTATTTTGCCCCTTCCATGTCTGGAGCCCACGTGCTTGCACTTCAGAGCTCCCATCTCCAGGCTGCCGGCTTCCACGGTGGCTACCAGGACAGAGCAAATCTTGTGTCCACCAAAGCTCTAGACCATCTTTGACACAAACAAATCTGAAGGCTTCAGAAATAAGTATTACAAGGCCAAAACCATTTTGGGGGAACTAAGGCCAAATGTTAGTATTGCTGTTAAATTTGAAGCTGACCTCTGACATCCCTTTTGGAATGTGTATCTCTTCATTGCAAACTGCCACCTGATCTCCATATCTTTTCTKGTGTATCTTGTTTTAGACTAGGGTCTAATTTTAAGTCAGGTATACTTTTTCAGATCTCTAGTGGAAGTGTTTTGCTGGCTTGTGCTGCTGGGCAAATTAGTGTTGCCAGCTGTTAACAATSATATCATCTTTCCTAATGTATTAGAACAATGCTCTGTGAGACCTGATCAATTTTTATGCATTTAGAGTGACAGGCGAGTTGTTTAAGACATTTTTAATGAGAGGACTCATATGGGGYGTGATGTTGGCCCATTTTGGTATAATGGAAAATCTTTCTTGCTTAAAAAGAGCTAGACTAAAATCCCCAAACTTTCAAGTTCTGTACAGAAGAACTAAAACAGACTTGACATCTTTAATGATTTTATACTTGTTATCCCTTGAATGGATGTTATCCCATAATGATATCCCTTTTCCTATGCAGTGTTAGAGGTAAATTATTCTGTTACTACCACAGTAACGGCTTCATTCTAAGAGTACACGATACCAACAGYACTAAACTCATGCGATACTGCTGTGACATCTGTGATATTAGGGGCAGCAGTTTTGTGCTTTGTGCCCATCTCCATCGTGCATGTGAGCTCCATCAGCCCAGTTGTGTCTCTGTCCTACCAGGTCTCACCCATAGCTGAAGCAACACTCTGTCTGGGAAATGAGTAAAGAAGCAAAAAAAGGCAAGGTGGGCCTTTATTTCAGACTGGGAAGAGGGGGGAATTCTGGCAGTAGATAATATTGCAGGCAAAGGTTCAAAATGCCAAGGAGTGAGAGTCGGGGAGGGAGGGAGGAAGTGGGGGCCACGTCATTGTGCCTAGCACCTCTGTCACGAAGTCCTCCAGGCATGGCTCCTGCATAGGTGGTTGTTTCAATTAGGTGAGACTGTGCTTGGAATTTGATGAACAGTGAAGGACCCCTGCTAGCAGTACCCTGAATCTCCACTGGCTTGTATTTATTTAATTATTTACTTATTTTCCAGACCCAGCCCAGTAAATTGTCATTTGACCTCTATTTTTCCCATTTGGTAGCTCATTTCATATTGCTTAAATGCTCTGAAGTATCTGTGTGTTACAGAAAGCAGCTGCACATCTGGGAGAGCTTTGGTGTGTGTGAATTTACTAGCAGTCCAAGGCACAGTTATGTCCATCATGAACGCTGTGAGAAGCTCATCTTTTTAGGGAGGAAAAAAAAAATATATTAAGCTTGGCATAGTATTTTCAATGACTGTTAGCCAAACTCTTGTGGAGTTGCATATACTTATGTTTCTTTCTTTTGGCTTGAGGTTTTGATGTAATGGGCAAGTTCTCTTGTATCACTATGCAAGTAGAGCAGGGAAAGTCCCCCATACTGTCATCACTAATAGTACACTAGCTGAATTAGGTAATATGTTGTATGTGCATAATCAATATCTTTGACAGCAGTATGGTCATCACATTATGAAGCTTTCCTAGCAATGCAATTGCTAAACCAGTCATTTAGATGGGTTTTCCAATAGCTGTGGTGTACCCTTAATACAGTAATCACTTACGGCAGATGGCCGCTCATGTTCTCTGTCATACTTATAAAATCAGTTTAATAGTGTCCTAATACTTAGTTGTATCACGGTAGGTTTTAGTATCATGAGCCAAATGTCGTCATCCATCACTACTCTGCTGGTTGATGCTTGCATCATTGTGTGATTTGCATGTGACTTAGGTGTCKCTTAGTCACTTACTTCTCTGCAAATATCAAAGAAAAACAGACTCGCAGACTCCTGCTGTACCTCCTTCCTGTTCTGGTCTTTTGTAATGCTGTTCCTCCGTGTGTATTCCAGCCGAGATTAAACCTCATGGCAACGTGCCAATCTCTTCCGAAGAACGTGCCAATTTGGTAGTGGGATATTCAGTGTGATGTGTACATGCCCTTCCTTCCTAAATAGTAAATAGATGACTCCTGCTAGCTGCTGACTTAGCTAAGTTCATGCTGAGTTCCAGGTCTTATTTCTCTTGCAAAGCTGGACCACGTTGGCTGGCAGTAGCTTGGGTTGCTGTGAGCAAGTGGATCAGTTTTCTTTTTCTTAATTGATTTTTTTTGATTTCTCTTTTAGTCTTAGATCCCATTGACAGAAAATTCATGTCCTTGGCAATATAAGACGGTGTCTGGAAAAATGCTTTTGTGAATAACAAAATAAGATGTTCGAGAATACATTAAGTATGGAAATGTAATAGTCTTTTTTTTATAGACAGCATTAGTGATGTCAAGTTGCAAGACAGTATATATTTCTATACATAATATTTTGTGGAAAGCTGTACACGTTAGCTCTTCATACTCCTTTTGCAAACATGCAGATTCCCAATAATAACTGCATTTCATTGTAGTTACTAATGCAGCCACTACTTGTCAGTGGTGTCATTATCCAGAATTATCAACAATTAGTAAACACATCCTCCAAATCTAAGCTAAATTTTAATATTATATTTTATTAATATAATAGGCTCATAACTGGGGTAATATAGAGATAAGCTGGTTACAGATTTTTTAATATATTATGTATTGATAGTGTATAATCTTCATATATATATTTTTAAAGATTAATGGCAATATCTTCCTAGACACTTGGCGTAGAAGGATGTCACCTACAGCTTTTAGGTTATTACTTTTCTGGTACGAGTCAGAGGACCTGCTTAGAATTGTTTCCTCTCTACTAAATGTATAAACCACAGTAGGAAAATACAGTCAGACGTTGTAATGAAGCTGTCGTGATGCCAGTCAGTACTTCATATTAGAATTCATCCTGCCAGACCTAATGAATAGACATAAATTAGTTTTACTACTAAATGCTTACAATATTCAAAAAAAAAAAAAAAAAAAGCTGATTTTGTGTACATATGAACAATTTACTGGTTTCCACAGTGACCCCTAGATATATAAATTAACTGGCCAAATCAGCTATCGAGTGTCTTGCTTTTCTTCTTACACTTGTGTACTGCATCCCAGGATATAGTTCTCTATAGTTGTCACCGGATAACCCAGAGCATTTTGTGGCCTAGAGCAAAGAAACTCCATTTTTATGAATTTGAGATTCTTTACTTTGCTAATTCTCTCCTGTTGGCTTGGGTTGAGCCAAGGTCTGGGGTGGGGTAGGTGTGGGGATTCCTTTTTTTTTTTAAATTATAGATCTGTCATTGCTCTGGCTCCTCTGAAAATGTATTTGTTATCCCTGAAATCCAGCAGTGACACTATTAAAGTGCCTTCATTCACAGTTTGCAGGCTTTTTGATGTGCTGTGAATCCGCTAATGTCTTATGACATGCATTCTACACAAACTTCTTTGGCATTTATTTTCCGGTCTGAATTATCTCTTTCTTTACAATATATTGTACTTGTATTTGCAGAACCCCTTTTAATCTTCTAGTTCCTCATTTTACATACAAAGAGGTTACATGTCATGAACACTATAACTAGGATAACACTTTTAAGGTTTCTTAATGATTATTGTATTGTAAACTAGCATTATTTTTGGCAGGGAGTAATACAGATTTTCCTTTTAATTAACTGAAGTTTTGTAGCTTCATAAACATAGAGCTCATTTTGATGGGAATGAGAGCTAAAGCAGCTGAACTGGTGGTTGTTCAGTTATTTTGATGCAAGTCTATCCGTTGACAGTCTTAGCTGGCATAAGAATAGTCTGCACCAGCTCAGCTTAGATGCAGTGTTTTTTTTTTTAAAATTTTATATTATTTCAGCTCCGGGTTAGATACGGAGACATTCTTCTGAGAGCTTTTCATTCACAGTACATTTCCAATTGCAAGTGCCTAAAGTAATTTGAGAGCCAAATTATGGGTGTATGTGCTAGTTGATCCGCTTTTTTTTGAGATGGTTTCATGAATGTATTTTGATGCAGCAATATTTCAGTCCGATGGTCAGTGTTTTCTCTTTCACAGATCAAAACCAGACTGACCACGTGGCAAATCAGTGAGCTGAGCAGTAGAGGTCTGGAAGCAGTGCAGTGGGGAGAAATGAAAAAGTCATCTATACACTGGCTAGTCGTAGCGTACGCATGTCAGCATTGCATGGTTGACTTGCTAGACATCTTTCACATAGAACGTGTCATTTTTTTTCCAATCCATTTTTTTTGGTTCTTCCAATGTGCTGTATTATATTTATAGCATTGCTGTAGGGCCCCCTAAAAGCCGTGCCAGCCTTGTGCCAACTGTGCCTACTCTTCAAGTGGTCTTAGCTGTCTTTGTGAGTTATATAGCCTTTCAAATAGCTTTGATAAATGAAAGTCTGAAACGGTGTTTGTACTGCAGCTTAAAAATATGCATATTGTAAAGCTATGCAGAAGTAAGGAGTTGAACCTGCACATTGGGTTTCAGCCGTTCAAGCAAAGACGGAAGGATGATTGAATTCAGTCTTAGATTTTATAGAACTAAATTTAATGGTGAGCACAATCACACTCTGTGGTGATTGTTTTCAGTGCTGCTTTATTAAGTTATGTAATGGCAAGAGTTCAAACTCTAGAGATTGTTGAAACGGTAGATTTAGAGACTGTGTTCGAATGCGTGGCAGTAACAAGTATATGACTTTCAAAGTGCAGAGATTTTTTACCTAGATACTGCTGCAGYGTGTGATTCTTATTTAAATAGTTTGGAGGTTTTAGACTTAATACCCTGCTTTTAAAAAATGTTTTAAAATCTTGTTTTATTCCCCAAAGATTTGTTTTCYGCTGTTGCGATTAGATGATGACAGCTAGCTGGCTTTTAAAATTGATCAGGAAGTATTCTGGCAGTCATTCAGTGTTGTAATAGCACTTTAATGGATATGAGCTATTCACCCAGATCAGACTCGATGTCAAAACAGGCAAAAATACAGCTGTCACTCTGGACAAGAAGTTACACATATGCAAGCAGCTGCTAATACATACTGGAAAGGCAGCCTTCTATTAGGGCTATAAATGTGCATGCATGTATATGCATATATACTGCTAGTAGCTATGTAGACACCCCATGACCCCGTGTGCTACAGCAAAACAGATTTCGCTCCTTGCAATTGGATGTGTTTTAGGAGAAAGCTGCTGCTTTTTTTATTTCATTTTTTTTCCCTTAAACTTACTCACTTTGCTCTGACCTGTGAAGAAGTTGCGGATAAGTTCGTTGTGAGCTTGTGGGTTCCCAGGTTTTTTGAAACAAGAAGCTCYGAGTGTGGTGTTTGAACTGCAGCGTAAATTTTCTTTTAACAAAATGACTTCGTTGTGGAGCTTCCTTTAATGCATATGCTGTGCCATTGGTTTCAGTGGAACTTTGACCACAGCTGTAGATSAAGAATATGGCTATAAAAATGCAGCAGCTTTTTAAAAGGCAGTTTTCTCTCTTTGTAATAACAAAGTCTTAATGCTTATTTGTAGGTTGGAATCTCATTTTTATCAGGGCAGTTTGCTCTGCTTTATGTRTTTCCTAGAGTTTAAGCCTGTTGCATATATTTATTTTAAGATCTGTCAAAAGATAATCTACATATGAACAGAAGTGTTCATGCTTTCCTACATGCAGGAAGCACATCAACTCTATGTGTATACCTATATATTTGATTTAAATGAAAACTATGATTTCTAGGGAGGATACTTTTTTCCTTTCCTGTTTGAATGTGCAGGCAGAGATAGGTAAATGTGGAATGCAGAAATATTTTACTGCTTCATTCAGTGTTACTCAAGATAATCAAGAGGCAGAAGATTGGGGATCCCTTTGCATCCCCTTTTAAAATACAGAAGAACATCTCTTTCCGAATACATAATAGTCAAAGCTAATAGGATAGTGCTCAGCAACATCCTTTATGCAGAATATAAACTTCTGGGACATACTGTAGCTTGTGGAGGACAAGTAGCCAAGCCCTCCTTGTACTATTGTCTGTGATTTTATCTTTTTAAGTTTTTTTTCCATAGAGTTTTAGCTTAATGCATTTCCTTGTGTTAAAAATTCACAAGAATGGGAATACAGCAGTTTACAGGAAATGCACCGTGTCCTTTGAATACATCAGATAGGTTCATTTAGCCCCCTAAGCTAGAAGGAGAAATGCAGATGCTTCAAGAACATCTGTGTTTTGAGAAGACTATAAAGTCATTTATACTGTGCCTGCATATAGACTCCGTAGTGATATTTGGGAGAGTTTCTAAAAAGAAAAAATCATTACACTCCTTAGCCTTCTCTTGTTTGGGTGCGCGCTGCACCTACATGCACACAGTGCACTTAGCAAGCACGAGCAGAACAAATTTGACCCAAACCTTGAGGASTAGCTGCCCGCTCGTGTGGCTCGGAGGCCCTGGGGGGACGGGACAGGCCAGCGATGCCCTCTGCGAGTCCGTGAGAAGCCTGCCGGCTTTTGCAGACAGATGGTCCCCGCGGGCCTCAGCAGCCCAGCGAGAAGGCAGAGAGGGACCAGCCTGTGTGTCGTTCTTGYTGGCTCACGTACTTGTCTTCTGGCTTTGATATCTTCCCTTCTAATCTACAGTGAAAATAAAAGCAACTATTAGATAGTGTTACCGCGTGCTGCATGCATACCAGGACCATGCACTCGATAGGCTCATTACTGCCCCTCCTCAGGCAGGCAGGTCTGCTTTTGACTAGAAATTATGCCCACGTAAGTGAAATAAGGTCATTTTTCTGTGTAAGCACAGCTGCATGATGTACTATTTGTTATGTATCTGAAAGTTAGACATCAGTCCTGTTGCATCTTTTTGTCCTTTTCCTTTTTTCTTAGGGGGGAAAGGAGCTAGCTGCAAGCYCCTGTGCTGCTCCTGTACGCTTGGGTTTTCAGCAAGTGTTGAGATTTTAGTCTCTACGAAGACTGAAGTTAAGAAACTTACACTGTCTTTGGCTATTGAAAATGGAGAACTTTGTTCTAATTAGATTAAAAAAAAAAAAAAACAGTGTAGTACTTACCAACATGCAATGTGGGATTTCTTGTTGTTTGGTTTTATTTTAAAGTYGAGCTGAATCAAGACAAAAAATCTGTTTAAAACAGTAACCAGAAAGGAGGTTTTCCTACCTGAATATTGATTTTTCTCAAGAATCTTGTGTCCYCTTGCAAAATTTAGAATTTACTTCTTTGAACAATAATGCATGATGTTTATCTGTCTACCACTCCTTTTCTGCTCTTCTGCTGTTGCATGAAAGATTTATGGTGTTGATAACCATTCAGCCCACTGAGAGAAAAATGCACACTTTTCCTCTATGGCTTTGGCTTTTAGAACCGGTGCCCACCACGGTAACCGCGTGGGGCTATGGAACCAGGATCGTGGCAGACTTGGAGCCGAGGCATCTCACGACTCGCTGTGCCTGGTATAAATTGCTCAAACAGCATCTTTCCAGGTTTTCCTCTCAAGGGAGCAAATGCTTTAAAGAATGACCTTCCTCTGCCCCAGCACGTCAACCTGGAAAGTTTCTATTTGCTGTTGAATTCTTGACAAGTAATAGGCAGTACTTAAACCTACTTAGGACATAAAATGTGAAAGATATGCTGTTTTTTTCTGTAAAACCAGCATTGTTTTCTCTAATATCACATAAAAAGTACTGCTGCGTTTCAGATTTTTCTTTGCCTTTTTTTGTGCYGAGACATTCAAAAAGACATTTAGGTTTTTTTAATCCCTCTTCTAGAAGCAGAAGACAAGTAGCTTTCCAAAGTGTTTTCAGCTCTCTCATCCTAGAATTACACAGTGCTAAAATGTACATTCTCTCAAAACAGGAAGGACTAATAGTTTCCTCTGTGCTTTCAATAAATGACAATACTAAAAAAAAGTTCATWATCTTCCAATCATTTTCCTAAAACATCAAGTGCATGAGCTTTTTCTTAAATGAACTGGTTATTCTGCTAAATTGGCATTAAGCGAGCAGATAGGCTTTGTGCCACTCTCTTTGAGATCAGTTGTTCTGATACAAGTTCTGAACCCAGTCTTGCTATTTGCACTCAGAAATCCCAGAAGTTTTTCATAATCGTTTTTCTTAGTGCAGAATTAGAAATTATTGTTAAGATTCAGGGGACATAATGTCATTAGAAGCCAGAAAAAATCCATATCAGCTGTCCTCCTTCTTTAAACTGGGAAAAATAATGTGCAATTATGGCTAATTATATGTAATCCTTAGTAATCCTCCACAGAAAGTACAAACCGTCAGGCCACACAGTTCTTTTCAGAACTTGACTTCCTTACATGTGAATCTATTTTTCAAAAGTGGAAAGAGGTTTAGAGAGTTTTTTTCCAACTGTTTTGTTATGATTTAATGTAGAATAATGGTTAAGAATCTAGGGGGGAAAAAAGCCCACAGATCCCATAAAGCAGAAAAAGGTAATTAAAAATCATTARTTTTTCCTCCTTTGGAAGAAATAACATTTAAGATTTGTGAGGCTTAAATGCCTTGCCTCTGGAGGTTTTCACCTGGGCACGTGGTTCAAATGACAGAAACCTCTGGACATGTCCCAGATACCTGTTGTTTGTGCTTCTGTACGTGGTGGGGTTTGCTCTTGCTGCAGCAGGCATTGCAGAAGAGCTCTGTGTCTGTCAGCCTGTAAGTGAGATCCCTTGTTTTTTCTGGTATCCTTGTATTAAAACACATGCACACAAAAATTACGAGTTTTGTGGATTCAGAGACGGTGTCATAAGGGTGCATCCCTACCAGGTTTGCACCTCCTCCCTGGATTAAGTCAACTGTGCAGAAGCTCGCTGTGTTTTGGGCCAATCTGTGAAAATACCTAGTGTAGAGCTCAAAGTTTCTATTCACACCATTTACTCCAGATATTGTAGTCTGGACGCGATTGTTGCTGAAGCGGCTGAATGTTTTGGTAAAAGCACCTTGCAAGTAGAAGGTGCAATTTAATGCTTTGCACTTGATTGCGTTTCATTTTTTCGGGTGGTTGTTTCTGTACTGCCCGTAAAGAGTGGTGAAGTTTACTCGGAGCACACCCACCTGCCAGACTGACTTTGCTTAGTAGCAGGGTTTTTTCCTTGTTTTTCTTCTATTATTTGTAATTTGGAGAGGGGTTAGTGTTAATTAACACACAAGCAATCCATCCATTTGTCATTTTCAGCGTGAGCTGATCCTTTTACGCTTGGTAAATATTCAAGAAAAAAAGAAAAAAAAAGAAGAAAAAAAGCATGCGAGTGTCTGGAAAGACTCCTGAAGTTTAATTTATCTGTTTACCACCGCTATTGTCCGAGGTGTCTATTTTAGGCACAAACCTTTCCAGAGCAACAGTTTTACAATGAGCTGAAGCTAACCCAAGCAAAAGTCAGACGCGGAGCAAGTCGGCGCTTCGCCGGCGGCCGCAGACGGACCCCGGCGGCCGCGCGGCTCTCGCCAGCGCGTCCGAGGAGCTGGTGCCGTGGAGCAGCTGAGAGGAAGTAACGACGTGGAAGGGAGCCGATGTAAATGATTTAATGGGAAATCTCTGTGCGGCCTCAAATGCAGGCATCTTTTGTTCTGAAATACGCTGCTTTCGGGCTGTTCTGCTGGTGTTCTGCCGGCAGGATAAAGATCTAGAAAAGCTGTAAAATATTGTCACYGGCGGAAGAGCAGATTTGGAGCATTTCAAAAGAACAGCCGTTTTTAAGAGAACAAATTATGTAAAGCCGTGGCAGGGGAGGGAAGGGGAGTGCCTTAGCCTTAGAGATCATAGCAGTTTACCATTACCCTGTATGTGATCTTAACAGCTTGGGAGTTGACGCTTTTACAGCATACTGGGCAGAAGTACTGGAAATTCGTTTTCCTGGGGTTGGGAAAAAATTGAACAAGACTAGCCTGTTATCCAAGTAACTTGGGAAACACCTCCCTACTTATGTGTTTAATACTTTACTCATCAGAACTGCTTTTTTTTTTAAAAAAAAATCAGTTTAATTTCTTTTTAAACGGACAGAAGCTGACCAACAGAGAAATGTGAGAAGGTGAGAAAATGTGAGTAGCCTCAAAGAGGGCCCTACAAAATGAGTAGGGGAGTTGCTACTGTCCTTTGCTGGGTTAGTCAAGGTGGTTTGGGTTGTCTGCCTGAAAACAAAACACAAATACTGTTGTTTAGCGTATTTTTTGTATGTATTTGTCAGGAATGCAGAGGCAGATGGCGTTGAGCGTGCCCGTGCGTGCCTGTCCGCGGAGCTGGGCAGGTATGCGTGACTAGACCTCGTGTCCTTAAGATCTGGAAGATCTCTGATTTAGGTTCATGTCACCTCGCGATGTTGAATTAAGACGTTAGACTATTGTATACAGTCGTCAGCAGCAACATGAGTATTGGAATGAAGTACGTTTTTCTATTGAATGCTTTAAATTTTCTGGGTTTGGGGTAATGTTTGTGTATGCTAAGCTAGGAGGCAATGGAGAATGTTGTAGAATTTTATTTATTTATTTATTTTAAGCCCTCTTCAGCTCTCTGGTTGCGGTCTGCTTTCCATTGTACTCGCTCTGCGATAGAAATACCTAATGTCAGGAAGGAGATATTTAGTGGACCACGCGAGTGCAGAATTCATCACGATTCCGTGCGAAATCCGCTCGCCCTTTGCTCCCCGCCCCCTCGTGAATTGGAATGAAATGCGCCTTAAACTGCAGCGAAATACATCACGCGCGGCGGCGGCGGCAGCAGCGGGCCCCGGCTTCGCCTCCGCGCCCGGCGCGAAATCGATACGCTATCTTTCCTCCTGACCTGTTCCGTGACCCCCATTGCAGCTCTCCCGCTGAACAGCAATTGCTTTGAGCAGCCCGGGGCCGCCGCCGCCGCCGGGCGATCCTCGGCTCCCGCTGCGAACGGGCGRCGGCAGCCTGGCTTGAGACGGCGCGCCGGCGCTCCTCCGCTCCTGACCGTGCCCGAGAGCRCGCGCGGGAGACGTCCCCTGCCCGGGAGGACCCGGGAGCTCCGCTCCTGAACGTACCTGCCGACGCTCGCGCTGCTACGGGAGGGGAGGAAACGCTCGGGCAGGCTGGGCGTGCCGGGTCTGGGTGCAAACGCCTTTTCCTTTGGCGTTATCGCTTGCTAGTATCGTTCTAACTCTTCACGTGAAAACGTTGAATTTTCAAAAGAAAAGAACTACAGCTGGGCAGTCTTCCAAGGAAGGGGACTCTTCTCGAAACGAGATGTTAAAGCTGTTACAAAACTAAGCAAAACTCGATCCTTTTGTTAAAAAAAACAAAAAGACCATCCCAAAATGAAAGAGGAAAATACRTAATGCGCTCCTGATTATTGACTAGTAGTGAATTAGGAGATTTCAGGGTTTTGAAGGTTGTTTTCTTTTTTTGAGTGATTTAGCAGAGGATTACTGAAAGCAAAGATGAATTGGAGATATAATGGGCATTTATGCTTGCACCAAGAAGTCTATTGTGCTATTAGCTAGATTACTTTAATAGCCTTTGCTGGCTTTGAAATCAAGAAGCTGCGTGAACTGTTGGATAAGCAGTCATTTTTCCAAAATTTTGCGGTAGGAAATAGGATATCTGCAGCTTTCTGTTATTAAACGAATGTCTCTATTTTAATAGCGTATTCCTTTGCCATTCTTCTCCCCCAAACAAAAATGTCACTGCAGCAATTTTGGCACAGCAGTTGAAGTAAAAATCAGCCTTTGACGTAATATACTTTAGTAAGCAATAGTAAACCCTGTGATGATAAATACACTGGCTGAATTTTACTTACTTATGAAATTGCTTACAATGAAATTATCTTTTAAGATAAAATATTGCTTTACATGTACACTGCAACAATACTTAACTACATATATTCGTCTGCTTCTTTTATTTCCCCCTCATCAGTTCGTTCCAGCTGTTACCAGCTTAGGTTTCTTCTTACACTGCTGGAGTTCAGAGYAGAGCCGCGTGATGACGGTGTCCGTGTGACACGGCGTGGTGTCAGGCGAAGCGGGATGTTCCTGGTCCCTTTAAGTGAGGGCTGTTTGGAAACGTTTTCCCATGTTTTCCATGGTCTTAATGTCTCGCCGTCGTCATCGCCTTCATCTGGAGAGCTGTGGGTGCGTAAAGCGCCTTGTATTGTGGGAAGGCAGTCGTGTCGTTGTAAAGCAGGTATCGCAGACACGCTTACTGATGCGGGATCGTTGTCCAGCAGCAGTCACAAAACAAAACAAAACCAACCCCCCATTAAGCTCTTGCGAGCTCTCTCTCAAAACCCCAAAAATCAGAAAAATGGGAATCTGGAATAAAACAAACCAGTGGTGCTGGGAAGCTTTTTTTATTCTTTTCCTCTTCTAAGCAAGTTGAAATGCTTCTTAAATATAGAAAGTTCTGCTGCATTTTCTCTGAGGCTTTTCAGTGCCTCGTTTATCTCCGTTAATACATCTGCATTGCCTTAYGTTTTCACTCATTGCTCAGGAAGAGGTGTGTATCCAAAACAGACTTTTCAGAATAGGGCCAAGATGACAATCAGGAGTTTTCTTATTTTGAACACTAGTTACAGAGAACCAGTTTTTCTTTAAGAATAGCACCATCCTTTTTCACTGCTAAGTGACATCTTTGGTTTTTTCTGTGACTCTTGACTTCTTTTCGTTAATTTTAGAATAATCCGTATTAGAGAAACGGAGATGAAAATGTAGCATAAAATGTGTGCTCTAAGCAGGCTCAGATAACATAATGAAATATGTTCAAGTCACCTCAATACACAATACACGTGCACTGGCGTAGTTTCAAGGAGTAGTATCTCGGTTCCCTTCCCTGTGAGCAAGCAGAAGCTGGTGTGGTTGCTTACGCTGTTTACACGTGATGGCAATTGCACTTAGGAAGCGAGCGGGAGGATTTTGAGGCGTAGGTGCGCGTCCTCCTCAGATGCACGTCTGCAGGCGGCGTGCGCGTGAATACGTGCTTTTGCACGCGTAGCTCTGCAGGCTTAGGCTGAGTATCTGCAAGAACTCAAGCCCCAGGTAGGCTGAGGGGGGGGAAGGTAGCTCACATTTCCATCTTGCTGTTGCTTCTATGTCCTAAACAGCGTTATTTGAATGTAATCTTTTTTATGAGAGTGTGGTGAGGAATTGCCCCACAGTGGTTCAGGAGCCAGTCCTGTCACTCAGAAGTGCAAGATCAATAATAAACYCCCCCATTCATAGGAACAATCAATTTTAATGGTGGGAGATTTTATGATAGAACTATATATTGCTTAAAGTCTTTTTGAAGTAGTACAATAGTATGCTAACCTAAAAATAGCGGAGAGTATTTTTCATTTTTCCTTTGGTGGAATACTTCCCCAAACAGCATTTTCCAAACGTTTTATTGAAATTAAATTCCCTTAAGCCTGAAGGTTTTTCTTATTACTGCGAGCATGAGCAGGTAATACAGGGTATGTTCCCTCCAATGAATTGTTGTGCAACAAGACTTCATGGTAATTCTACCTTTCCCAAAATCTGATATCAAGCAATTTATCTTCTAAATAATACTCCTGCGTACTAAACCTGAAATGTTTTGGCTTCAGCCCAAGTCAAACTTCAGGAAGCTGATTCTCAGGAGCATATTCCCTATCTCTGTAAATTTAATTGTTTTAATGAATAGAATACATGTGTCAAGATAATACTTGGGAGTTTCACCTGTTTGCTTTTGTTCCTGAAACAGAAACATCACTGTGACAGTCTAAAGTTCACATAAAGGTTTTTACAGACAAATCATTATTAAAAATAAATAAATAAAACTGTACTTCAGTATTAGACGTGCAAGAGGAAGAGTGTTTGCATTCTGCAGCGCCTCCGTGCACGGGAACTCCCCGCGTTGTGCTCGCCTGGGAGCTCTGGGCAGCGCGAACGCGTGAGTCGGAAATGAGCCCGCCAGCTTTGCTCGCCGCGCGTCTCGGACGCGGGGCCGACGGGGCGCAGGTCTGTGGCATTGCCGCCCCAGGTGCGGGGAGCGAAACCCGGAGTGGCGTTTGGCCCGGCTGGAGCACGGGCTGACGTTTGCGGTTAGTCCTAACGCTCTCGTTCTGCCATCGATTCTGCTCCCTCCGAAATCAAYGGCAAAACGCGTGTTTGAGCGTTAAAAGCACTTCATTTGTTTCAATAACAATAGGAGTAAAATTAGGTTGTTTTGTCTGTTTTACTGTAAAACTTTTACATTTTCTCAAAACCAGAATTACACACTTAAAGCTGAAATCTGCACAAGAAACAAGCGTGACTCCTCTGCTTGGAGGCCGCCTTTCTAGTATGGTAGAGTTTTGTTAGCAAATAATCAGAATGAGAGATGGCATGAGTTTTATGACTTGTCAAAAGTTTCCGAAAATGTCCCGTTAGAAATTTTGCTGAGATAACTTAACACCTTTATGAACCTTTTCAGAAGGGGGAATAGGATACCGAGGCAGATCGCTTTTGCTTAGGTTTGTAGAGATTAGAGGAAACCGTGAGGGACTTTGGAGGCRCCTCGCTGAGCTAACAGGCASYATAATGGCAAATGATTCGTTGCCRACAGAGGAAAAGTAGTGCAGCACGWTGGAAGAAACAATTTGAACTACTCATACRCRTTGCTGGGTTCTAAATTAACTATAACCTAAGGAAATATGCCCGCGTGTCACTGCAGACAGCTCAGTGGAAACCTCTGCTTTTAGTGTGCAACACTGAACGCAAAAGCAAACAAAATGTTAAGCTGCCTTGAGAGATGGGTTAGAAAATAATATTGAAAATGCAGCTAATGATACTGTAGTGTAAACATTGCAACAAATATGTAGCGGTATATAAATCGATGGTACTTGGGTAATGTGCTCAGTTCTGGTCCCTGTGAAAAAGATGCAGCAAAAATAAAGGCAGTCTGAAGCCCCCCCAAAAAACCCAAAACAAAAAAACAGAAAAAACAAAGAAAAACAACAACAACCCCCCCGCCCTTGTCTTTAACATGAAGAGACTGAAGTGATTGGGTGAGTATCAAAAACAAGCACAAAAAAAGATATACAAAATGCAGACAGAAATAGACATTGAATGCTCCTATTTGCCGTGGTGATAACGTGTGTTGTAAAAGGATATGATGTGAAATTAAAAGTTTACAAATTTAGGAATAAAAATATGTATTAAAAAATCTTTAAAACACTATGCAACTAGCTATTGAATTTCATTGCTCACTGCATCCTTGAAATCAAAAACGTAGAAAGGTTTGGAAAGGATTTGACGTTTKGAGTATTGTGGACATTGACCATTACGGCAGGGGCTGGAGGGTGATTCTGCAGATGGACCAAAGATTGGGGAATTGAGACCTTGTTTCTTCACCGCTGTCTGCTCCTGACCTGCTCTGTGACCTTGGACT
>NW_028185927.1:4226000-4259898 GCF_003343005.1 Rhea americana
GAGCGCAGAAGCGGTGGAAGAGCGAGCATCGTTCTGCAGCCCTGCGATGAGGATGCTCATCTCGGAAGGATCTGATAGCTTTCGCAAGGGCTGCTCATGCATTTTTGAGTGACTATTCTAATACGGTGTCCTCGCTGGCTTCCTCTCTTTGATCCAATGAATCCTGACTTTTTTAAAGCCGTATCATTTTAGCAAGAGGAGTTAATGTGTCCCAGTTGCTCTCCAAGAGCCCGTGGTCACCTTTGGAGAGGTGACCACAGACTCCAGCAGCTGCAAAGCATGGAGAGCCTAGATCTCTCCTGCCTCTTTTGAGGGTCTAGCCACCCAGCAGTGTATAAAAATCATCCCTTAGCTAATCTTGCTTCAAAAGAAGGGCAAAAGCTTTTAAGTTGGGAGTCATACACGCAGTATATGGGGTGTGCAGAAGATGAAGGCTTGCGTTGACTTTGACGTAAGCGTTTGTGGGGCCTGGGGTGGTGTTCGTGTCTCAGGTGGGAATAGGATGGAGGAAACTCTCCTCTTCTGGATTTCTTTCTTACTGGCTTGTACGGCTTCCTGCAGACAGCACGTGGGTTGCAAATCCCATTTGAAGTTACCCAGCTCTCCTCATACGCGGCACATGGTGCTTAGGCATCTAACGTAAGGCCCCGAGTATCACGGTAAATAAGTTTCTTTGGCAATGCCTTAATTGATGAATCCAGTACTCCCCTGTGTGTTTGGTCATGTCTTCACCCCRTAGCTGTCTCCTCCTCCTGCATCTTGGTTCCCAGGGGCAGGAAACAAGGTACACGGGCCACAACAGTGCTGACAGTGCCGTTTTCCACGGTAGAAAACATAAAAGTTTCCATTTTCTTGCAAAGTTTATTGGTGTGTAAAGATATTCAGTTTTTTTCTCATACCTCCATGATCAAATTGCTGTTAAGACAAATACTTAAATGATTTAAAGCAACAACAAAAAAAGATTAGCTTGGAGCTATACAGACTTAATAGCAAAACAACACAAAACCCTATATTGATAAGAAGGTTAATGTTTTTTCACAGCCTAAAATTCCACCTTTTAAAATCTTGTAAAATTTGTCAAATGATTTATATTTACTATAGTTTAGCTGACTACAGTTATTTAAAAGGGACAAAAGTATTAATCTGAGGAAGATACAAAAGCATCTAAAATGTGGTTTTAATCCCAGAGAAGTGGGGAGAGGGGGAAAAAAAAAAAAAAGGTTGGTACTGTTTTGTGTGCAATTCCCAAGTATATTTTTAAAACAACATTGAATTTTTACAGACAAATTATATTTTTCTACTAACGAGGGAGTTGGAGGGGAGGGTGAATGATTGACAAATCTTTAAGGGCCTGATTTTACAAGATGCTGCGCAACTCCTGATTGCTGCCAATCACTTGCATTTCCTTTCAGTGGATCTGAGAACATATGGCATTATTCAGCTGGTGCTGAGCACCTTTAATCACAGTCCTTGTAATGCCATATTATCCTCATTCTGTGCAAATGTGAGAATTGCTGCTGACGTTTTAAATTGGAGGGTTATTTGGTCCTTGCCTGGACAAATTCCCAGCTGATATAAATGGATGTCCTACCTGAGGGAGGATTGCAACAGCARAGCGATAAATACCAATTTTATAAGCACTATTTTATACACACAAACTGTGTAAAGTATCAATTCAGTACATAAAATTCTTTGCCTCTTCCACTTTTATTCAATGGCAAACAAAACACTGTTCTTATTGAGAACTGAAGTTTAGTTTACTCTCAGTGCAAATTTCAAAAAGTGGAAAGTCTAGATGTTATGTGCGCAATGCAGTTGATTTAAAGAGATCAGAAAGATGCTTAAAAAAAAGAAATAATCAATTCCGACATACTTATTGTCCTGCATTACAGTTACCTGTAGAGAATCTCTAGTCATGTGTATCTGTTTTTGATGCCTCTACAGAATAACTGTCCAGCATCCTCTACCCAACCAATCAGAATGTAGGAAAATCTACAGATATGACGGAATCTACTGTGAATCTACCTACCAGAAGTATGTTGAAATCTGTGTGAGTCTTGCCTCTAGCTCGTGCATTTAGTGCTCGTGCTCTCCCGCTATTCAGAAATTACACGCGTGTTGAAACCGTATACTTCTTACGTGCAAAACCTCTAAAGCGGGCGCAGAAATGTGTTGTTTAAATCTTTGGGATTGTGCTCTAAAAGCTAAAAAGCATATTAAAAAAAAACCCTATGGCTTTATTAAATCTCTTAGGTATGCTTCTGTATAGTGCAATAAACAAGAATGCATACACTAGAAAATCTAGGCAAAATATATTGCACAGGTGCTTCACATCTTAGGGATTTGAAAGGTGTGTTATGTATAAATTAGCTGTCACTTTTTTTCAGTCGTGTAATGGAATGATGAGTTGTAATTTGCATAATCCTTTAAGAAGTCAAATTATACTGTCATGTAGCAGACTTAACATGCTAGCTAGGATTTCATAGCTTTGCAGCTAATTAGTATGTACCTTACAGGACAGTTAAATTGAAGCTGAGTCCTCTTGCTTTGCAATCATTTGCCTTTGTCCATTGCCCTAGCAGAGCCCGCTTCTGTGCCTAACTGAAAACTGCTACGGGTGCTGCCGACAAAGTGCTATTGCTGTGGGCAGGCAAATGAAACGTGGTTGACTTCTGCCACTTTTGCAGTCAATAAAGTTCCTGTGTTACTGTAGTAAGAATTTAATAATGCATTTCCGCATCGAACTGAAAAGTATGCATTTGACAGCTACATTATAGATGATTTTTGTATTAATATATTGCAAACGCATTATCGGTTGTCTGTTATCTTACTGGATATTGAAACTGTTTTCTGTTACTTGGAGTGTAAAAAGTAACCACTATATTCTTGGTTTGTATCTCAGTATTATCATCTTGTGTATAACAGATTTCGTTTTGCAAAAAGCATTTATGTCTAAAAGTAAATGTATTTACATTGCAACAAAATGTTTCTTTGGCTAAGCAGTAATGCTCATTGTAGTTTTTCAGGTCGTATTCTGTCGTTCCCTTTTCTTATTCCATAACCTATTTGTTTGCTTGGTGTTTTTTTAGTAATAGATGCAACCACATCAGTAAAAGCTGATACTTCAGGTTAAACAAAGAGTATCATCTTGGTTTATGGAAATGAGAGGAAAGGAGAAATAAAATTTTCTGTGTAATTACAGCATCGATATATCTTGGTGAGCCAAAATGAAAATCTGACTTCTTGCTTAGCTTTTCTCTGAATGGCTACTTTTGGTGTTGCATATTATTTATTCATGCTGTATATTGCTTTATAAATATTTCTGATGAGCACTTTTTGAATTTTTATACCTTTGCACTCCACCTTGCCAGGTAATGGCAATGCAATTGAAGCAGCCTCGATGTAGTGTGGTTTTAGATGTCAGCAGAGAACTTGGGTCTTTACTTCTCTTGTCTCCATAGTTCAGTGACTGTAAAAATGTCTTCATTTGTTTAAATGTTTGAAACAGATTTGTTGTGTGCTATTTATATCAGTTTTTAGAACAACTTCATGATTTAGAAACTCTATTTGTGGAAATAAGAAAACTTGGCATAGCGTAGAAGAGCCTGTCGTCTTTGTCTTGAGTTTTGAACAGAGCGATGGCCTCRCTCCGAAAGCTACAGGATACCTGATTATCCTAAACTTTATCTAATTTCACAAATTATAGTCAGGATAGTTAAAACAGGAGCGCTCACCCCGAAGTGTAATGGTATGTGTTTATCTAGAAGTAGGTATATGAYTACAAATAGATGTTGTCTAAATCGTTTTTCAAAAAAAGGCAGAATTCAAAAGTCAGAAAGGTGACAAAATCCTAGTATTGTAATTGTCTTCTGTTTTGCCATACCTGAAATTCYCTATGTAAAGTGCTTAAAATATTATTATCCAGTTCACCTGTTTTTTTTTAAAAAAAAAAAAGGGATTGTTTTGGAAGACATGGGTATGTCTTTCTCCAGCAAATATAAAGTGCTTTTTTGATTTTTTTTTTTTTCCTCTAGTATTAGTGCAGTTTTCTCTTGCTGCTTTTCTGCAGTTCTCCGAGGCACGCTTTTGGCAGCACCATTGCCGCGGGCACTGTGCTTGGCTAATTTAAAGCTGCAAATCGTTACCGTGTGCTTGACAGCAGTGTAGATGTCCAGGCAATCTGTGCTGCTTCCTAAGTATTTTAAGGTCATTTTTATGTTCTGGAGTTTTTCAGAGTGTTGTTTAGCTAGTATTCATTTGCTGTAATTCCGATAATCTCATGGTGTGGTCACCTTCTAGGCGCAGGAGTACATGCTACATCTTTCTCCTCTAGGTTAACTTCTGCCTTGAACTATTAATCCTTAAGGTTCTGCCCATAGTAAGATGATTTAAAAGACAAGTCTTTTTTTCCCAGGAGAAGTAAAGCGAATAGGGAAGAGCAGGTAACTGTACTCCGTCAGAAATCAAGATGATGGGGTAAATGCGTAAGAACATCTCGTACTTAAGTCGCAGAAATACGGCCACAGTCCTACTAGCTCCCTTTTCCTTTCCTTTCTCTGCGAGGTAGTGAAGCGAGCTAGTACTTTAGGCTCCTTGATTTCAGTCTGAGAGGTGAAGCAGTTTTTCCTGGAAGCTGTAGCTTGGTCATATGCACGTTATCATCTTCAGTCTGTAAATGCGCAAAACATCCAAACTTAACGGACCAAAATAAGCTCCCTTCAAACCGCACGTTGGCTCAAAAACCAAGTAGGTGTTTTTACAAATGAGAAAAAGGAGGCACAAGGCTAAACCGTTCTTGTCAGCCTCTAAGGTTTAAATTAATATTTGTTTGTTTATTTAAAGGATAGAGCAAAAGCAGAATGGCTTTGTGTGGCCAAGAAGTCTCCTGGTTCTGCTAGACACCCCCATCCACCCCTCAAAATCCTCAACATCAACCCCAAAACCCTTTCTGTGGGCCTAATAGCTTTACTAAGGTTTGTAATTAGTGATTTCAGCTAGAGAGAGAACGGTTCATGGCAAGATGAAGCTGTCCTGAGGGTTGTTGAAGTGGTCTGCAGTGCTCATTTGGGCAGAGCAGAAGACATCCTGCACAGGAGGAGCTAGTAGTTTCAGATGGAGAATCACAGCTTTGAAAGTGGAGGAAAAAAACCCTGCTGGCTTTTCTGCAGCTGGGCATACTGGTGCAGGTCAGTCTGTTCGTCTGTGGGCGATCCAGAGAAGTTGATAGTGTCCGAGATCCTTATGCTTAGCTTTTTCCTTCTTCCTTCTCTGAGTGATCCTGTCTCACACAAATTGGCTCAGAAAAACATGAGATTATCAGTCTTTTTCTCTGTATGTCATGACTCATCTGACATCACATGGCTGAGGAGAAGTTACAGGAGTCCAAAAGTATTTTTCTAGCTTCAGGAAAAATATGTTATAAAAAACCCACCAACTTTGGTGTCCTRTGTATAGGCATTGATCTAAATTTGCACAGTATAGTCCTCGTACTGAAGAAGGTGCCATTTCTTTAACTCTGCCCTAATACATCAGGCAGGAGAAAGGTCTTAGTTTTCCTGTACAGCAGCTATTTTGGGGGGTCGTGTTTCTCTTGCTTTGGATCAGGATTGTTCTCCTTGCAATGTGAATTTCATAGGTATATTTGAAGAAGCAGCTGTGTATCTCCTCTCTATAAACTCGACCTCTTCTTGAAAGTGTTGATTACCCAGATGTGCCAAAGGAGCYGCTGGTAACTCATGTGACAGGTTTTTTCGGCATAAATCATCTAGCAGAACTTTACCTGAGTTACAGCTGCCCATTTCTGCTCTCACCTCTGTAGCTTGGAGCACATCTCCGGGACCTCTTTGCCGGGCTGTTTCCTGGCTAGTTGCACCCACCTGCCTGTAGGGGATCATCAGCATTCAAATTACACTGCTGGTCTGTCTCCACTGAAGAAAGTGTCGGTTCTAGCCTAAATGCAGCTATAATTTTGACTCCATTTCCTTTAGCAATTAAACTATACTTGAAACAAATCCAGAAGCAACTCAAGCTGGTCTTACGTGTAAGGTATGGGAGTGGACCTTCTTTGGATAAGAGATGAGGTTAGCTATGCCACTTCAAAATAGTTAATGATCACTGGCTAATTAAGTTGACTATCTAATTCTGGGCTGATTGGAGCATTTGAGAGAATATCACTCAAATATATAATTTTTCAGTAACAGAACCTTTACCATGCTTACTTTTTATTCTAGGATAGTTAGATGCTGCACTGGTTTTAAGACTTTACTCTGAGATTAATGGAACCTAGTCTGTAGAGAGGAGAGGAGACAGGTCTATATGTTACCTGAAAAATTTCTTCCACGGAGTAACAAAGGGCCACATTATTCCGTTTTGCAAGATCTTCTTCAGTTTATAGTTCAATAGAAAATTTGAAGACCCATTTAAGCTCTGCAGTAGCTAATTGTAGTATCTATTCTGAGTTAAATCCTGAAGCGAATTTGGGATTGGTCAATTGACCAATTAGGCAATTACCTTTTGCTGTCTTGCATGCAAACCCTGCAGAACTGGCTGGGTCTTCAGGTCCCATGGCCTACACCCTTTGACTGGAATAGTATTCACAGGCTGATAATTCCCTGTTAAGACATGGTATTTGATACTGAACTGAAATTGTTCTTGCATTTCATTTTCATTTCAGATGTGAAGGGCTCTTTCTTCTCCCCCTCCCCAGTCATGTTATTTTTTTCAGAAATGGAGAGATCAATTCAAATTATCTGTGACTGAGCTACTGTTTGTGCTCAGCAAAGCTTTGCTTTTCCCTTGTTCTTTGCTCTGCTTTTCTCTGCTTTTCACAAATACAGAAGCATCAGTGCCAAGTATATTCAAAATATTACCTGTGGAAAAAATGAGCAAGAAAACAACTTCATCTCCTTTACTAATGATTTATATGTACTTTCTACAATTGAAAAAACTTCATTTTTTCCCCCCAAATATAAGTAGTTAATTAAATAGCTGCAGTGAAACTCATTTAAGCACTGTGGATTGAGGTAGCACAGCTATCCTGGAGCATTTATGTATGTTTTTGAAAGGTAAAGCTCTAACTCCTTGCCATCTTTTAATTTAGAAGAACAATATCAGATGATGCATTGATGCCTCAAGTAAAACTGTGTTGCACACAGATGTGTATACACTGAAAGAGGAGYGCTGTGCTAGACTCATTCATAGTTTGGTTTTTTTTATTTTTTATTTTTTTATTTTATTTATTTTTTTTTAAGTTTAGAAAGAACTGTTAAGAYTATGTAGTCCAGTCTCCTTTGCAAGACAGACGGGAGTGTTCCAAGTAACACGATCCAACAACTTCTGCTGCTTTGAGAAAGAAAATGTTGAYATAAGGACTGTAAGTGAAAGAAAATCCTCCCTTTTTTAGGTAAATTATTCCTATAGTTAGTCACCATCTCTATTAAGTATTGATACCCTATTTTTAGTCTGAAGTTTTCTAACTTTTACTTAGTGGAAACATAGCCAGATCCAGCACATAGAAACTGGAGAGTCCTTTAATATTCGTGATATTCTTCACCTTCCCCCGTTTAGGTATTTATAGACAGTGACCAGCTGACTTTGTATTTTTTTTCTTAGAAAAGCGAATTTTCCAGAATTTGAACAAGTCTTGCAGCTGTCTGATGAAGTCTTCCTAGTTTGACTGTGCTTTTTGACGAGTGGACGTTTGTGGAGGATGGAGTTGTAGCACTAGTGTGGTCCATCAGCTGTTCCTGCAGTAGTTCTTCAGGAGCGCAGATATAAACCAGGGCCACGGTGTTAGGCACTGTGCAAAGCAAAAAGCCTCTCTGTCTCAACGCTGCTAGTGATTTATATAACCTGTTCCTGTTGCCACTCAGTACTTGCCTGCCTGTTCATCGAAGGATTGCATTTGCTGCTTTAGCCAGTGTATTGCACTGTCGGCTAATATTAATTTGGTTATCCACGTTCATCCGTGTGCCTCTCTCTGGGTCGTTACGTCGTCTTTATTTGGAGTCCGTGTTCTTAGGTACTAGAAAGACAGCTTTGTGCTCAGCTGTGTTAAAACACATCTTACCAGGTAAGCCCAGACTGCCACGCGATCTGTAGAACTGACGACTCCTTGGTATTTACCATTTTATTATCTTTTGTGTCATCTGCAAATTTTRCTAGCAAGGGTTTTACGTTTTCTTTCACGTCACTGATTTATTCTCCTGCACAGGTACTCTGCAGGGAATAAAGGGGCTCCAGGAGCTCTTCCCTGCCCGGAGCACCGGGATCTGTATTTCAGAGCCGCTGGTCCTAGCGGCCGGGAGCAGATTAGGGCTGCCGGCAGCGGCAGGCTGGATCCCGAGAAGGGCAGTGAACCGGGAGCACGTGCCCTTTCCTTTCAGCAGGCTGGGGTGGCAGCAGCCTTTCTTTAAAGTAGCGTAAGGCTCGCTTTGCGTGGCGGTGCCATCCAGTGCAGAGCACAGTTCTCCCTTGGAAATTTTTGCGTCTCTAAGGATGGCTAATAGTAAATTCATTAAAAAAAAAATAAAAAAAATAAAAAAAACCACAAAACCAACCCCCTTTGGGGAATCAAATCTAGATTATTTGCAAATGCTTAGCAAAATCTAGATTATTTGCAAATGCTTAGCAAATTCAGTGAATGTATTTATTCAAGAAGAACGGGGAAAGGATTGTTTTTGGAAAGCCTGAACCCTTTCATGTTAGGTTTTTCCAAAATGAATTATTTTTAATTTCATTTCTAAATTACACTTTTCCTTAGAACTAGATCTACTTTTAAACTGGCCAGAAGATTAAATAATGAAATAATGAAGCACAAAGATTTGTTGAAATAAAAGTGTAGAGTTCACCACAAATGAAGCTTTTGGTTAACTTTCTGTCTCTCTTTCCCTTCCCTCTGCTCCCCAAGAGTTTTTCTGCCAACTTAAAAGGAAATGCTGCTGGCAGAGCTATCCAGCACTGTTCTTAGATTTTTGTTGAAGGTTTACGTTCAGTTGTTCATCCATCCGTACATTTATTTTCCCATTTAGACATTGGATTTCATGATATGAAAGTAAAACAACTGATATTTTATATTCAGATACAACAATATCACTAAATCTCTGGCATATCCATGACAAAACTGTGACTTTCTGCTAGAATTCCTTCGCAGTAGCAGTAGCCTTACTCRGCTTAATGCAACTATAGAGGTTTGTTTTCCTTGCAAGAGAAATACTGCTGCAATGAAAGCAGCCCAACACTTGGCAGTCGGCACCACCTCAGACTGCTCTACAGAAAACACCAGACCTGCATGACGTTTTGTAAAAATAATTTGGTTGTACGACATTTCTTTGGGGAAGATGGTGTTTATGGTCTTCAACTTCCACATATGTTTATACACAAATGTGCACACAAGCACATGCAAACGTAAAAATAAA
The DNA here is from genome assembly GCF_003343005.1 of Rhea americana. Lineage (NCBI taxonomy): Eukaryota > Metazoa > Chordata > Aves > Rheiformes > Rheidae > Rhea > Rhea americana. The sequence continues at coordinate 4,235,417 of NW_028185927.1, forward strand.
GAAAATACGATCATTTTAGGAAAAAAGACAATGAAAGTGTCATGCATAATTCTGTCTAATGCGAGGGCAGTAGCAAGGTGGAAATTTGTGATTCCTGTCRTTTTTAAGTATAAACCCAATCTTTCTTTTTCCAATCAAATTACCACATGAACCAAAGAAAATACAATTAGGATTTGCACTTAATTTCTGGTAAATAGTTCATAAATTTCTTCTAAATACCAAACAAAAAGATCTGCTCAACAAGGAAAGACACAGTCTGCGACACTTCAGAGCGCTCTGCTCACTGAGCAACAAGAAACTGGTGGAAGTAGATACCTTTTCCCTATTATAGTTGCACTGAACTTTGCCTTACTGTTTCATAAGTGACATTGGGTCTGTGCCATCTTTGAGATTGCAGACTGTGATGCAGAGTAATTTAAGATGCTGTACCATGTACCATTTAATCAGGATGTACTATTTAGAGTATGTGTGGTGTACTGGGAATAATTTGTGTATAAAGTCTTTCCAGCTGCATCTATATAAAAGGTGAAATTCCCTTATCTCTGCACAAAAATCAGTTAAATGGACTGCGGGGAACTGAGCAGCAGTTGAATGAATTAATTTCATGTACCTGTCCATAGCTGGCTGTGACACTGCAGTGTGGCTCCTCCACAGCTGACTAGCAGCCAGGGCCCATGCACATCTTCGGAGCTCTTAGGCTGTTGCATTTATATATATATGGAACAATTATATCCTTGCCTAGAGGCATTCTGGGCAGTTTTCCTCTCCCTAACTCAATTTTGGGTACAAGCTTGCCTAGCACGGTGGCTCAGTGAGCCTCACTAACAGGGTGGACTTTACCGCTCATGGTCTCAAAGATCAGAGGTGGTCGCAGTGCAGGAGAGGGAGCTACCCTAGCACTGTCCTGTCTGCTGCGTTTCTTCTCATGCAAGCTACGTGCATGGTGCTGCACGTGGAGGTGGTGGTAGGGTGGCACGGGACCGAGATGCGTGTCTCCTTTCCCCATGGCAGATCTACCAATTTTGGCACTCTACCTTGGGGAGTTTGTGATGCACGTGCAGAGAGGCCAGGCAAAGGAAAAACCGCTTCTGTAACCTGTTGTGTACTGAGTGTGATGAGTTTGGTAGCGTATTAGTTCCCAGGCTGTCAGGCATGATCCCAGGAGTACCCCAGGGTCATGGGCATGCGCTAGGCTTTATGCTAGGCAATTGGTACCTTATACAATGAGTTACCAATGCTGATTGATTAATACTGTAGATGTTTTAGGTTCTCCTTGTTTAGACATAAATAGTTAATAGCAACAATGTTAAGGAGTAAATAACTGGATTTATATAAGGGAATTGACTCTGAGGCTTATAAAATAAAAAACAGCATACACTACAGATCAGAAAGGGGTTTATTTACTTAATGTATTTTCTGGGCGATAGTGAGAGTCACAGAAAACCACATAAAGATGATATATATATTTTTTTTTTTACTTGGAAGCTATAGAACTCATAAAGCAGTAGAAGTCTAACACCCATTTCCACTGACTTTCTGATTTCATTACTGCCTTTGGTATAGGGCACACTTGCTTTGCCTAGCAGCATTTCCTGTGTCCTAAGAACGCTGCCATGCTCTGCCTTTGGAGCTGAATATTACCCTGAACATTTTGCTAACTTTGCAAGTTAAGTTGAGTGGTTGCTATTCAATAGACATTGAAAATGAAAAAAGAATATATTTTAAACAAAATACTGAATACCTTAGCTCAGAGCTAGAATTGTACAGAGCAAAATATTAGTCAGGTCTACGTTATGTTTTGCTATAGCTTGCTCAACTGAAGGTATTTAAGTGGTGCAGTGTCCTGCTTGGACAAAGTTGCATCAGCAATAACGTCTATAGCAGATACTGTTCACCTGTAAAACTGTTCTTTTACTGATATTGTTCGTTTTGCTCATAGGTGGTGATTTTATGATGAGTCCAAAGCAAACCTCTGCTGATGTAGCTGATTAGTACTAGCTTAGTACTTTGCCACGGTGGTATACCTAGTTTGCTGTGTTAGCAAAATGCTCTTAACGCAGACCTCATCTGGTTTTAGCCATTCACTCTTTTCACTCTTAATTTCAAAGCTTAACAAAATAAGACTTCTATTGTATTTTAAAAAAAGCAACAAAAAGACCTCTGTAGTGAATAGTCGTGGGGATAGAGAGAGCCAACAACCTGCACTGCGTTTAAAAAGCAATCCTTTTTTCAAAATACAATTATGTTTTCATTCTAGGAGATATTGTATGCTTGAACTACGAGTGAGAAACCTAGTCTTCTGAGTTGTTTCACATATTTCTTATACTTAGAAGCCTGCACGGATAGTGTGATTTGCTAGACTGAGACAGCACATCCACACTGAATCCCACGTGGTTGAGTTAGAGTGCCTCGAAATCAAATGATGTAAACAAAAWTTTTCCAAAGCTATCCCGGGATTTTTTTTTCCCACGCTTTCAAAACCCCCTCAAGCAAAATTGAAGAGAAAAACCTAATAATGATCATAACGTAGCTAACGAAGTTTTATGCCTTGCTGCTTGCTTTGGGCAACCCCCGGATCTTAGGAGAGCGTTTTACGGTTGCTGCAGCAGGCGTTTCCGTGCTTCCAGGGGCAGCAGCAGGCTTTCGGACGCGCTGCGTTGCCGCCAGGTTGCTGGCGACGGCTCCGTTACGTGCTGGACCCAGCGTGACGCGCGGCGGCACTCCTGATTCATGTCACCCTGGGGAGCAGCAGGCACGCATCCAGAGCGTGCATCAGCCTCAGTGGTAACGCTGGCGTTGAAATTGCTAGAAAAGGCATCAGATAATCATCCCTAGAAGTACTCCTCGGTGCTTGTAACACTCACAGCTGGTAGACTCATATCTTAAGGGAGCACCGTACTGGCTAACAGGCAAAACATGTTAAGTTTACCRAACGGGTTAAGGCAACTTCATTAGATCGTTTCTCATTGTTGTTGTTTTCTTTTTTTTYCCCCACCTTCCCTCTAAACACTTTAAAGCTAAAAACAAATCTTTTGTGAGATGTGAGAAGAGCAGGTCAACCATTCCAGGCTGAGGCTGTCTCTTAGAGGCTAAAATGAAATCTAACTGTTGACATTGTCACTGAACTGAATGGTGTACATTTTAGAATAGCAGCTATTCCTGTTTTTTATATATACCTCAAATTTATGTTGCTTGTGTTATGTAGATAGGTTGCTGCACCCCTGCAGCAGTGTGTGCTTCATAGGAGTTAAACAGTCTAAGCAATGTTGTCAGCTGACCAACCAGTGAACTATTTTTTTTTTCTAGTTATCAGTAAATACCATTTATTTTAGGTTGAGAACCAGGAGTAGATCTTTTCCCTTAAATTTCTGGAGAGTCTTCTCACAGCTGTATCTTTTGAGAATTTATAGGAAAGGTGAATAAAGGTCTTGTGTCACAGATGTTTAGAAGATCATTTTATACGGGACTTGGCTGACCCTTAAATGCACTGGCTTTTATTAGGATAAGTACCCTTTCACCAGCAACAGTTTAAGGAGGCACTCTGCAGAGGCTCTGCACTCTGTAGAGTGCTTCTTTAGATGACAGCCCTGCTCAAACAGACCTTGCAAGCATCTAAATACAGAGCCTCGCAGGCAGCTATGCGCTCAAGGTTGCAGCTGGGAGGTTTCCTGGCTGCTTTTGCTTGCTGTTGGAGAGCATCCCTGTCTGGTGGAGCGGTCCCAGTCCTGCCTGCTGACGAACACTCTTTAAGATGTGCTGTTAGGACAGTTGAAATAAGCTGGAGCGTTTGCAGAGCGTGCCGTTCGGCGTCACGCGGGCACTGCGAGTGCAACGCCTCCGGTGCCTGGCCCCGTCCCTTGGAGGTTGGGGTACGGCTCACCTCTCTACCCGTACGTACTCATGAGAGGTGGCGGTGGGAACTGTGTTAAAATTCACTTTGGGATGGAACTCCGTCTGGATTAACATTTGCATATTAACGTTTCCCACATGCTTATCTCAGCCTGGTTTGTAAATCTCAAATAAGTAATTGCTTACTGTTGGTGGTCATACCCCTCATGTTTGTACCCCCAGCACTGTGTCTGCRTCTTTGCTGGCCAGCTTGCTTTGACTATTTTGGGTGGGTATTTTTAACTGACAGATAAGTAAACTCRACTTGGATGATCCGAATCCAAAGCATCCAAATCTCAGCGCTGTATTTTTGTTTTTAAGCAAAATTTTACATCTGCATTAAAATGAAAAGCACAGAGTTGATATGGATGCTGCATATTGCATAGAAGCAGTGAGATYGCATCAAAACTAGAAAATTATTATGTTTTAGGCCAAGTGCAGTAGTAACTATAAACAGGAAATTACTGTTTTTTCTCCCCCTTTGWGTTTGTTTTTGCTACTGAAYATCTCCCCACTACTAACCTGTATTYCCATCTGGTTGTTGATGCTCCCGTAGCTTCCTTGGTCAGCAGTTGTACCYGCTGTTACTTAACCCCCAGCCCTGGGAAACGGGTGGGAAGGTTGGTTCCTTGAGGAGCGCGGGCGAAGGCGCCGTGGACCTGGCGGGAGGGCTCAGGTAGCTCGGTTTTARTGTGCCCATCGCCCTCCGCGACGTGCTTAGCTTCCCCTGGCTTGAGGCTCGTGTCCTGGAGACCACGGTACGCCAGACGGCGCCTGCAGGGGAAACGCAGGTAGATGTAATGAACCGGGGAGGTCACTGGGGAAGTGTAGTGCTTAATTTGATTATGGTCTTAGATGCAAGGGACTAGCTAAAGCATAAACGCTGGTGTTACCAGGTTTATTATCTGGTAGTAAACAGTCCACTCAAACATACGAAAATTTAGGTCAGAACTATAATTTACCGCAGTGGTGAAGAAAAATGTTGTGGTAGAATGAGYTACCATGCTATTAGTTACAGATTTTGGCATTTGACTTTTTTAGTGATGTATTTGAAAGCAGATTGCAAATGTGAAAATGCTTGTTTTTTTCTTTAACCTGCTTTTAATCAAATGAAAAAAAAATTGTATACATACTAGAACATTTCTTATGTGATGTTGGCRTTTACAAGTGACCAGTGCATGAGTTTGGAGCCTTTTTCTTTTTTAAAAGGCTTGCCTATGTCCTCACCTTCTTTCAAGAACTGTTAAGAAAAAATCTGGGTACCCTGAGTAGATTTTTTTTTTTTTATGTTAAGTCTCTTATGTCCTTAAAACACAACAAACTGCTCTTGCTCACTAGTATTTTATGAAAATGAAAAGTGGTTTGACAAAAATTCCATTTGCTTCCAAAGCACTGGCCACGTTTCTGGTTTTCAGTTCATACCAGAACAGTCAGGCAACTTTTTCCAGAAATTGTTTTCCCAGATTGTGCAAGGAAGACTGGATTTATATTAAATTCAGCGTAAAAACTGCCTGCCTTGAGGTACGTGGGCCCTTTCAGATGATAGCTGTTACTGTCTTTCAGTACTTTGGTTGCCCTAAGACTGGTCTCCTTGGCCTTGCATTTTGCGAAGCTGCTTTGCGTTTACATGCTTWGAGTGTGCCTAACTGGAACGGTAGTGTTTTCTGCCTGCTGCAAACCCTCTCCAGCTAGCTGTCGAACACGACAGCGTAAAGTAAGTCTCTAAGGTATCTGTAGCGTGTAGACCAAAGACTGTTTGGGATGGAAGGAGGCTCATCTTTTGTAATTTAGAAATGCTATACGAAGACCTAGTGACTTAGGTGCTTACTGCGTGCATGTTTTTGGTATGGAAGAGGGGATTTGTGATGTGACTATTTGTCACAAGTAGCTAATTGCATTAGTAGGTAAGAATGAGTTTGATTGCTACATATGGGTATGCAGTACATTCGGGGCTCCCAAATATATACAATAGGAAAGTTAATTATATTTAACATGACTCAAGCACATTGAAGTATTATGACTATTTGAGGATCTGGCTGTTCATAATGTGTAGGACCAGGTTCAAGATAAGAGATATTGCTGCATAAATGAATGACTTGATGCGTTGGAAACTAGCTGCGCACCATCGCGGCSCCATGGCATATCTCAGGCAATGGGGACTCCTTAAATCATTCCCATTTGATTCGGAGCATGCCCGTGGGAGAATGCTCAGAGCAGTAGGAAAAAGAGAGCATGTGTTAATTCTAAGTCTTTAAAACTGTAGAGCCTGGGAGACTTGCTCAGGGGGCTGGTGTGCAAGGTGCAGGAAGGCAGACAGGGTCCCTGGCTAGTGGAAAGTCAGAGGAGGCAGAAGAAACGTGGCTGAGGAGAGCGGCAGAGGCAAAGGTTGGCCCTTGTGGTGGTGGGGGGAAGAGGCATGTGTCAAGGAGAGCTCTGGGATCCTCAAAGAGTGCTGGTCAAAACCCAACATATCTCATGAGTGATGGGCCAACTGGAGAAGTGTATCTTGTGCAAGTATCCATAGCCTTGTGTGCTRCCAAAAGGGAAGGATGCTTGTTTTGGGAACCCTTAGAAGAGTCTGTGCATCTCTTCCTTCACCTTGTCCATACCGTGAAGGAGTGGGCTCAAAACCACGGGGGCTAGAGCGCACTGCCGATGCTCTTGAGGACTGGAGAACAAGGCCAGCACTGGTCTCCAGGGAATAAAGCAGGCTGCTGCAGAGGGATAACCAGGAAAGCCCATGCCCAGGAACTGTGCCAGAGAAGTCGAGAAAGCTAGTGCTGTAGTTTATCCGACTACAGGACCTGTGAAAGCTCAGAGACATGGGGAAACCCAGACACATCCGCTTGATAAGTGGAAAGGAGTCTTCCAAGTCTGTTGGTGTTATGCATCGGGGGAAGATCCGTCATGCGCCSGCTTAATGTTCAGATTTTATGGATCTTGCAGTCAGATGACTGTAGATGTAATTAACATTTCTGGAAAGAAAGAGAGACCTTTGAGCTCTGTACCCATCTAGAAAACAGAGATTTAACAAGCCTGTGACTTTACTAGCAACTAATACCACTACTGGTTGCAGTTTTAGGAGGAACATAGGGATACACCAGTAGAACATTTAAGTTGCTCCAGTACTTGTTCCACGGTCATAAATAAAGCACTTTTTTTTTTTTTTCCACTTCTGTAACTCTTTTATTTTGCTTGAGGTAAGATTTCATCAGCACACAATGCAGCTTTCCACCTCCCTTAGGACAGCAATGACAAGGCTTTTAAATGGCAGAAATGTTCAGATCTGACCCAAGACTCTACCTTTGGTGTTACAATTCAGATTTAAACGCTTAGCTTATCCTTACTGCTGAGTGCTCATGTTGAGTTTTGAATATATCAGGATTTTGGTAGCATTCCAGTTAGGGACTGAAATCAAAGAATGATCTTTAAAAATAGAGTATTTCATTGGTTTAAAAATTGGAATCTCAGAGAAAGGAAGGCAGGGGGAAAACAGCTTTTCATGACTTCAGCATTTAGGATCCCAGGTATTCCTGTAAGCTGAATGATGTAGAGGATTTTCAGATCTAGGAGATGACTATGCTGCTTCTGGCACTGAAACATTTTAGAGAAGCAGGATGGAGTTGTCTTAACCTCTCTTTTTTTTTCTTGCTTTTATCTAATTTGCGATTCTGGAGTTTCCTTTTAACATCATGCCTACTCTTGCATCRTTAGTGTGCCTTTATTCTTTTGTCTCAGAAATGTGTCCTGAACATGCTTTTATCTCACTATGCCTGCTTATAAAGCTCATGCTATTTCACCACTGTGGCACAGCTAATGCTCCTTTCCCTTCCTTAAGCCTGCTGCAGTCTCCCTGGCCCTGCTGTCAATCACCAGCTGGATGCTGAGACAAATTTTTTATAGCAGCTTCTGTCAGTAAAGAGAAAATATTTTGAAAAATACAGTCTAAAAGCTGAATGTCAGCCTGCTGAGTGGCCTGGTTAAACAGGAGAATTGACTCTGCCAAGTTTTTGTTGTCTAGCTTTTTTTCTTAATTAAAAAAAGTGGTTTGGGGTCTAGCCCAAATAATAAACAAAATCAGACTTTCTTGGCAGAGACCCATTACTTGACTAGCCTACTAAAATTCTTAAGCATCTGCATTACAGTTTCTGTCTTCACTCTTCAATTCTCTGTAACAAAGAAGTTTTCAGCCCATTTTGGGTATATGACAGAGGAGTAGCAAAGGACCCATAAACTTCAGTGGCTCTAGCAAATCCACTGTTGTCTCCTATTTTTTCCAGCTAAAGATAAATGACTGTGAAAGTCTGTTTCTTTTGAGGTTCCAAATCCTACAATAAACAGTACTTTTATATTTTTATAGGAAATATTCCAGAAAAGATTTTTTGACATCCTGAGCAGTTGAGCCAAGTCTTTATGACATTGGCAAACCACACTCAAAAGATTTAGATAAAGCAAAAAGCCACACACGTTTCTTCAAAACCTCTTGCAACGAGGATTGTGAAGCACATGGCATATTGCATAGTAAATCTTATATTAGAAAGCAGCAAACCTCTTGTTGAGAGGTTGCATTGGTCTCTCGAGCCGGAGACTATTGTTGTCCTGTAGATATATTGTTGGAAGTTGCATTGAGAAGTGCAGCCTACTTGTTAGTTGATAAATAGAGATTAGAATCATCTACTAGGCTATTTTATGGTGCTTGTTAGCAATATTTATCTTCCTAAATTGATTCAGTATAATCCTTGCTATGGCTCTACCTCATTTCTAGAAGACATATAGATAATATGGTACTTAAGTGCAGTCTTACATGTCATGGAAAAACTGCTATTTTTTCTTAGTTGAATTGTGCAGCAGGATTATATTAGCATAAGACTTTGGAACATTTGAGCTTCCGTAGGGTATRGTGTGTGGTTGATACGACATGACTTGCCTTCAACAGTTGTTTTAACAAGATATCCTTCATATAAAATATACCAAGCCGAAGGGCATAACCGAGTAAGTTTAGTAAGAAAACATGTTGGTAAAATTCTGCACTTTCATCTTTATCTGATTAATTCAAGACTGAATGTTACATAGAAAGAAAGTATTTTTAACCTAGCATAGTATATGGTATGTTTGTTTTTTTTAAATAGTCTTTTATATTATTTTATATAAGATAATTTTTAATAAATTGCTAAACTTATTGCAAATGCATGTACACTTACTCGTGGTTTAAACTGGTATTGTTAAATATCTTCTCACTTCTCCTAAAAGCTATTAATAATGCATTAATTAATGCTGCTGTAGTACTTGGCATATTTAACACACAAGATAACTTACGGTTCTTAGTATCTTAAACTGTATATTAAAAAGACTACCGCTAGTGAACAAGAAAACACACTAAATGTGGTTATGGAAATGTTGAACAATATATATGTGGTTCTGCTTTTCATTTATTAAAAATAGATATGCTTTAATWGTTTGGTAAAATTGCTAACATTGTTTGAACTTCTATGATTCCTTTCTCAAATTCTTGCTGATACTTTATTCTTTTTATYGGTAGCAAGCAGAGACATAAGGTGTAATAATACCAATAATTCATTTTGGTTCATTGAAACAAATCATTTCAGATTTTATAGCAAAATCATGTATTTTTATTATTAACTGCTTTCTTCTTGTGCAGGGTGCAGGTCTTTTGGTATTGACTGAAAAATATTCAACCAAATTAGTATCTGAAAATTCATGTAAATATCTTAAAATTTGTATCTATGTACTTGCATCAAACAGGTTTGACCATGAACTTGAGAATAGATTTCAGATATAGACAGATTTTACTGTCTCTGACTTGTATGCTGCAGGGAAAAACTTACTGCTCAAGGATACTAAATGGCTCGAGGGTCTGGTAATGGGGTACGGAGACCTTCACCTCTAGGTCACCAGTCTGAATGCAGCCCAGGTGGGCAGAAACTCAAAGTCATTATTATCTGATGGCTCTTGGATGGCCTGTGTAAGATGAGTTGGTGGTCCCACTCARCTTCCTAGTGGAAGGATGTCAATATGGCAAAATTATCATCATGGTTCTCCACAAATTGGTACCCTTGCTGGACTATTCATTAAAAAAAAAGGTGGCTGAGTGGGCTTGGACACCGAATCGCCCTCTGACCCTCAAGCGGTTCCTCTAGGTCAGGCAAGAAGCCTARTTGTGTAACAGAATGGAGAAGCTGTGGGGACTTGTTAGACCAGGTCTGCTTTGCAGAGACGTTTCCAGAACCGTGTAGCATGTTTGGCTCCTGCTCTCGTGGCCCGCAAGGCGCTCCAGAGCGACACTGCGTGCTCCCTCGTACAAATAAGCTCAGCAGTAGGTGTAGGGAAGTGGAAGAATCCAGAGGGCTGAGATCTGTGAASAGACGGACTGGGGAGGTTACGGTCCTGGTGGAGTTTCGCTAGGAGCTAGCTGGCTGAACCCCTCAGCTTGCTGCCGGTAACTTTGCCACCGGACTGCATCTATTTCCGTTTCCTTGGAGCTAGAGGAGAGGGGGAAAACGCTGTGTGTTGCTTTTGTCAGAGGCAACGAAGGAAGCCTTCATTGCGATCGCTGCCTGGAATCAGTGCTCGAAGGCTAATTTTTCTGGGGAAGGTGAAACCCATGCAGCTTTCTGGCCCTTTAGCGTCAGGCAGCTGCAGGAGATGCCCTCATCCTCGGGCTCCTGGAGATCAGCCTGGAGGATTTCCAGTCTCCACTGCCTTGCCCCGCGGCAGCCGAAAGCCGGTCCCTGCTTCTGCGGGTGGGCCGAGGGGCTGATGGATAGACCACGCTCCCGTCGGGCTCCCGGTGCCTCCGGTCGCGCTTGCACGCTCTGTGCAGCGTTAGTCAGATTTTGATCTGTTATTTTCCATGCAAGAGAAGTGAAGGGAACAGACTGGCTAAGGCACTGCACCGGTGAGGCTGAAATCCGTTCCCTCTGCTGCAGGATTTGGGGCGATTAGGGCRAGGTGGTGCTGGTGTTCCGCGTGCCCCCAGCTGGGGCGGGGTGCCGGTGCAGGCACTGGTGCTGGGCTCGAGAGAAAGAAAGCGGGAGAAAAGGAGAAAGAAGCACRTCCTGTTTCCCACAGAACTGTTTTGAAACAAATGTTAACACTTAATRTAGTAGTTCCTTCTAATAAAAGTTGAAGTGTGAATTAAATGATTTTAAGATGCTGGGCAAATTTCCCTGGAAAAGATAAATTTAYGTTTCTAAAAATACAAGTAAAAAAGATTTGCAGTGAGTATCCCCGGAGCACTGTGGGCTAACGTGGCTGGTTCTGTACGCGTTCTCCCTAACGAACAGATCAAYGCGTAGCGTTAGGCTGCCTGAACGTCCTCGTGCCCTCAAATACTCGGTGGCCATTTAGGGTTATTCCATTATTTGACTTTTTACTATTCATTAAGATGGAAACGTGTAATTCTTTTCCATAGATATTGTTTATGAATTGCTGATTTTTTTTCCTCTGATTGAGAATAGTTAAAATAAGTTCTAAAAGAAAAGGGATATATGTCACTGTTGTAAATAGATATTTGCCTGTAATAGATTTGCAGTATAGTTGCCTCTATTGAGATCAAATCTCCATAAATATCAACGTTTTAATAAAAGCCTCCCCACTGCTTGTTTATTGTGCAATATAAAATGCTAAASAGTCTGAATGTTGCATTAAAATGCTATGATGTAAAGAAGCCTACAAGAGGTTTCAGCTGACGCATACCTTTTCAGCACTGCTGAAATTCAAATTCTGAAGATTCAAATACAGAGATTCAAATTYGTTTGTTGTTTAGTAGTCTTTATGAACTGAATTTCTAGATTTAGCTTGATATTTATTTCTTTTTTTTTAATGAAGTAAAAGCAATTATATCCAAGGAAAGAAATTGGCTAATACTTCTTAATATTATCTATTAATTCTAAATTAAATGTTTCTGTGTGTGTACTGCTGCTGTTGGTTTTTCAGCAAAAGTACTTGTAGTTTGTAGCTAAACAGATTTTTTTCTCTTTGCTACTTCCTCCGATGCCTTTTCARAATGCCTACATCTAGAGCTGTAACTATGGATGATGATTTAGGGACTGCAGGAGTTAGACAAGTCACAGCAGAGGTTTGTAACTTCTTTTAATTTGCTAATCCATGCATGGAACAACATTTCCAGCATTACCCAGAGATTAAGCCCCAGGGCCAAGGGCAGGGCCTCAATTTTAGTTTGCTAGTGATAGGCACACTGTGGCTAGAACTAGTCCTCTGCTGTGGACAATGCCAAGCCTTTTCAATTTAAATTTCAATAACATTAGAAAAATATTAAACACGGAGTGTATGCATTAAAAAAAAACCCTGTCTTTTGCGTTCAGTCATTTCCCTGGATAAAATATGTGCTGTAATATTAGAGATCAAAAATCTGTTACTCTTCTTTAAAAACGGAAAGAAGTATAAATGAATATGGTATGTTAATTTTATGCAAAATATTTATTTCTAAGGGTGTGATTATTAATGAGCAAATAACAAAAAAGATAATTATTTTTGTGTAATGATTGCATTAATGTTTAGCACTGTAGTAAGTACTGCACTTCAGTACAATTTTTTAATAGATTTTTGTTTACTCTGATGATTAACTGGTAATTCGTTCATATTAAGTTGGCAGTTTTTAATGTAGGTCGCAAGAATGGTAATCACTTTATTTGTTGATAGCAACTTTATTGTAGTGGAAAGATTTTGGAACCATAGATTCAAACTGTGACCTTAATTTATGTAATAAATAGACAATATATTATTATAATACATCATAAACCTGTGAAAGCTGAAGAAAACGCATCAGGTAATGTTCAGGTATTACTTCATTACCTTCCTTTTTAAATATTCACCAATTAATTTTTCTAAATTCRGAACTTCCAAAAGCAGCTCCTCAGTCGCGGTTATTTGTATGAGATGGAAGCAGTTCATAGCTCTGTTATGGAAAGTAGTACAGAAACTACAGGCAGACTAAATGTAAATAGAAGAACCCTTTTGAATGTCTTTTGTGTTTACTGGAATAACACGTGTGATGTGGTCATCTGTTATTGCTGTATGGCTTAGTAATGCGATTCCGCAGTTAATTTCCCTCCTGTTATGTTCCCTGCAATGCCAATTTTATGGACCATGGCAAAAACAACAGTGCACTTAGCAATGTGCTTAACCRAAAGGAAGTTGCCATTTTTGTAGTATCCACCTCCAAATAGATGACGCAAAAGTGGCCTCTTTTGTATAAACTCTAGGAAGTTTAATAGGAAGGGCAAATGAGAGATCGGATTGGTGAGACTGGGAGGCTCCTGAGTACTTGTTACGCCGCAGAAATGCTGTATCCTGGCAGACGGAATAGCGAAAGGAGGATTGTCTGCCTTGCTAAAGTGGTGCTCCTCCTCCAGAGGAAGCCCGTGGGTACGTTATGACTCCATGTGACTCCTGTGTAAAACTGGGGAGCAAACTTGCAGAGCCTGTCAGGATTCTCTGCGTTAGGGTTACACAGACCTAACGCCTGTAGCTGGACGGAGGTGGGTGTGGGATGCTTTTGCTGTAGTTCTCTTCTTTTTCAAACAGATTCTTAGAGCGTACTCATTTGCATCCCAAGAAACTTTCAGCATTCGGCTTTTCACTTTGTTTCGTGTCCTTTGAGTTTGGGAAGAGTGCTTGCAGATTTCCTGCTGGGAATCTTTTAATTTCTTTTGGATACTCCTCCCCGTTAAGTATTGAACTAGTAGAGGCTCATAGCAAATGGTGCCGTGGCTCCAAATTAAGTAGTACTGTTGCTTAGCCATTGCGAAGGAATGGCAGTCCGGAAGGAGGTTCCTGGAAGGTGCAAGTCTCAATCCTTTGGCCACTTGAATCCTTTTATTAGAGACAGTTCTTCCTGATGATTTTATAAATAAATCATATAAAACCAGCTTGCAATTAAGATTTTCATCAAGCACAGTGCAAACGGATGTTTTTCATTATATTTTTCATTGATCTGTCATATTTTTCATTGCAAATGCAACACAGTCTCTAACAGCCCTCTGATTTGTGGTGTGTGTTATTGTTATCTCAGGTCATAGAATGTGTAATGTAATGAGGTACTGCATTTTGTCTGAAAGTCCTAGGCTTCAATATACATGCTATTACATGCTATAGTTTCAATCTCTATATCTATTTTTAAAGAGCCTACAGCAAATAGCAGATTCAAAAAAAAATTAAAAAAAAAACTTGGGATGGTTAGAAACATAAGCTTTTCCTATGACTATGTCACTCTTTTGGAAATAGAATGGTATTAAAGAGTGTAGCAACTCTACGCTTTGAAGGAAGATTTAAACAGTTTCTCATCGTGCTAACTAAAAGGGGTTGATTTGTTATGTTAGTTGAGTGTTAAAACCCCRCCAACCGTTCTATACTTACTAGAGGTATGACTTCATGATCATTAAGTTTTAGGTCAGACTCAATTGCAACCATAATAAAACTTATTTCTTTGCCTTTAATGTTTGAAAGGTAGTAGTACAGTATGTGTGTGGTCTGAGTTTTTTTGCAGACGTGATCTGCATTTAATCTGGGAAAATTAATTCCCAAGGCTGCTGGCAGGCAGCATGTACTTGTTAATTATTCAGGTGGATGACAAATGCAGAGCAGAGGTTCTCGCAAAGACAAAGTTTGTATGATGCATGTTTAGTAACTGATAGGCTTGACATTCTGTGGTGTCTTATTCAGTGCTAATCCTAATAAGCTGCCTGATGAGATGAACGCCTATCCTCCTGTCCTTTAGAGAGAGAAAGCAGAGATTTGAAAGAACTTCATTATAGCAATAAATCCCATACTTTCTGTTATTCTTGGTGAAAAGAGTTCTTGTCCAGATGAATAACACACATGCAGAAAAAAGTCAGAATAGTAGTATAATACAAGGTATTGAAATGAATAGAAAAGTATATTGTAAATGCCTCCACTGTGAAAGTAGCTGCAGTTTAACTTTATTGGCAGGCCAAGTTCATGCAGTTTAATGCCCTTCAAATTCCTTGGCTTTGATCTGGAAGTGATATAATCCTATAGATGTATCATTTATTTTCCCACAAAGACATGCAGGTTGCCAGGATAACATTCTATTTCCTATAACCATCACTTTCCTTTTCTGTGTGTTTGGCAGTGAAGTGCTGCGCGTAGTCGGTGCTCGCATCGGGCTGGGCCGTGGCGAGGGCTGCGGTTACGCATGGATATTGGAAGCGGGAATAAGAGTTCGTCAGTGCGAGCGGGCCCTGGATCTCGCCAGTCTGATTCTCCATTGCCTTTGCATGGTTTTTTTCCCCTTCCTTCCCTTATTTTTGTTATAGTAGGAAGAATAACAGATTTAATTCACCCTTATCACAGTGAGGAATGCCTGGTGCCAGTCCTGAGTAACATTTCTCTAGCTACTCCAGGGCCCAATGTCCACATGTGCGTCTTCTGTCTGGTCGTGGCTCTCTTCCGTACGACCGTCTCCTCCGTGGCTATCTGAAAGAATGAACATGGGCTTTCTGAGCTGGGATTTATATGAATTATTGGCGCAAGAATTTCAATTTCAAATCTTGTAACTTTTATACTGAAAGTAGACTTTCTACTATACTGAAAGTAGACTTTCTACTATATCCTACGGTTTTATTATTTGGGGTGGATGGATGCTGATGGACGATTGGTGTATTTTGCACTTCTGTGAAGCTTATTTCTGTCTTTCTCTTCAGCTGAACTTAAACGTGTCCTGTAGTCCAAACAGATACGAGCTTGGGAGAGGATGAGAGTCACTAGTAGGTTTAGGTCTAGGTGCTCATCTGACCGACTTCCCCTTTCTGTGTGGGTGCAGAGTGTAATATGTTACTGTAGGTTCTGGTATGTTGACAGAGACCTCTGATAAAGCAGAATTGTACCTGCTTTCCAGACTTTCTTGAAGTATGGTGGATACTGAATAATAATCAGAGAACGACATTTAAATATTTTGAGGGCACTACTTTGTGGCTCATGAAGGTTAAAGAATTACAGTAACATAATGCACTTGTTTATCTTTACAAAACACGTGGTGTATTGAATCCTAGCTCTGAGCAATCCTCCTGTCTTGAGGTGAAGGAAAATGTTAACTTAATTTACAAGCTAGCAGAGTCCTGGGCCTCTCCAGATTAGGGGCTTTTAATCAAATGAAATTGTACCTAATAATTGAAACTAGTTTTCTGATGCTAACTGTGAAATTCAGCTGAAACCACCAAACTCATTTTCACAAGGTTTTAAGAGCTGGTTGGAATTAGAGTGTGGCAGGAAAAGGCTTTCGTTTGTTCCACCAATTTACGAATGCTCCTGCCTTTTTTTTTTCTTGCACAAATTGTTGGGCATGGCGATTTCCGTTCTGAGACCGCCAAACTCACTTCTGCTAAGATTTAAGAGCTGGCTGAAATCAGAGGATGCAGGGAAAATGCTTTCGTTTGTTCCACTAATTTACGTATCCTCTTTTTCTTTTACAAATTGTTGGGCATGGTGATTTCATTGCTGAGACTTAATTTTACCTAGCAGAAAAATGCATTATGTACTGTGTAAGTAATTGGTGTCTACAGAGTAATTTCATAAGGTACTTGATGCATAATAGCATGTACTGAGCTATTCATAACAGAAAAAAGTTATTTTAGACAGTTTAGCCCTTATGGTTAAGCTCATTTCCAACGGATAGCTGTTCCTCGTTGTGCTCTTATCTCTTTCCTTTATATTTGCAAATGAAAACAGCGTTGTATGTATTTAAATAAGAAATAAATAAAATAAGTTGTAAGGAAAATAATAAATTGTAATGTACATCTTAGGGAGCATGTGCAGAAACTGTGACTTGTTCTCTGAACAAAATAGCAAAACCCTAGACACAACTCATTAATATAAAGAATCCCTACTGTACTCGAGCAAACCTTGAAAATATCATATGTTAGCAAAACCTCATTAAACTGTCATATACACACTTCGGTAAACTTTACAAAAGATAATACTTTAAGAATGCCCCATTAAACTGTCATGTACTTTTTTTGCATTTCCTTTGCTATTATTGCTTGATTACCARGATATTTGTATGCTAATTGAAGCTTTTTTTTCTCTTTTTAATTGGCCCTCTCTTGTTCCCTCAGTCATTTAGGGCAGAATCAGAGATGTCCGAGAGAAAGTAGATATTTATCTTGGTTTCTATGAGGAAACTATTCTTAYCTGTGAGCTTCCAGAAAAGAATATGCATCGCCTCTAAGCTACATGTGCATCAGATGCTAGGATTTTACTGTAGTGAGTTTTTCTCCCATTTCCTACACTCCATGATAGTAGTAGTTGCCTATATATATATGTGTGTGTGTCTGTATATCTATTTATAGTAGATGTGCCAATGTGTTACTTCAGCCAACTTGTTTCTTGGTAGCAGAATCAAATGTGGTAGCATATTTGCCCCTTACTGTGCCCCATACCGTGCTGTTCCCCTCATTTCTATTTCTGCACCCTACCTTTTTACTGAATCAAATTTATGGCAGAATTTTTGAGAGATATTCTGAAGTTTTAACTTGCTCTGTACACCAGCACCTTGACTCAATRTTTTATCTGGTCCCTAGTTGTGTTCCAAAATTGTTTGACTTCTGAAGGTTCACTCTTTGCAATGATGTGRTTTTTTTGCTTGTGCTTTGAAGTCTTTGATTGGAGAAACTGAGTGTGGGAAAAGGCAGAGGTGAAACAAAAGATGATTCCTTTCTGTTCTTCTGATCTCTCAGCTGGAGAGGTCAGTGAGCTCTGTGGCAGGGTATAGTTTCTTTTGGCWGGCCGTCAGATCCTGGGCAGGATCACAGTGACCATCTTTCCCTGAGAGGAGAGCAGTGGAACAGAGCTGGACGGGGCAGGTGACACTGGTGCTGCTGTTTTTTGCTGGAATAGAAAGGGTTTGAGGAAAGCAGTGACTTTACATCCACAAATGAAAGGAAACTAGATCACCAGGTCAGGGAAAACCCTACCTGTTGTCCCAGCAGCCCTGTCTCTACCRTGCTGAGCCACCTTCTCTGCCTCTTCTGCTTTCCAAGCTGGGGCTGCTGTCAAAGCTAGAGAATGAAWTTGGTGCCTTATAACTAAAGCAAGATTTTGGAGACAGGTATCCTATAGGGACGTGCGTTACTAACATTTGAAAATATGAGCACGTTTTTCCCTGCAGTGCAGGTTTGGCAATAAGCTTCAGTGCCCCATTTCTCTGCTGCTCTGAGCAGTGAGGAAGATCAGGGCAGAAAACACTGGACCATGAGTGTGGTCGAGGTGGTGGGGTGTGCAGCCGTACATCCTTCCTAAGGGATTTCCTTTGAAAAGGAAGATTAGCAGACTAAACCAGAGCTAGAGAGCTACACAGTCAACAGCAACAGGGGAAAAAAAGTCCACCTGACCATACACTTTAGCATAAAAGCATGTTTGTGTAGCTATAAAACTATGCATAAAGTGTCAGTGCCTGCATAAACAAGCATACATCTCTGTGCTAATAGCTTTACGTTTCTCCCCAGACTGCTTGAAAGAGAGCAATGGAAAGTTTTTGTCACACACAGACAACGGCAGAAGTACCCAGCTGTTGGCACAAAGTGCTGCTCTTGGTCATCGTGACTTCATGACTGGGTTCTCGTTTCCAGGCACCACTGCGGTATCTTAATGTCCCAACTTCTGGCAGTTTGGGAAGTGGTTGGAGGGACAGCAGCTCAGGACTGGAAAGAACTTCTTAGATAGCCTTTTTCTTTTTTTTTTTTCCCTGCCAAACCTTCCCTCCATTTTTATAAAGGCTCACTGGGTTAACAGTGAAAATCCAACATATCTGTAAAAATCCCATTGTCTTTTTGCTGTGCTAGTTGTTACCACCTTCCCAGTTTAGATAGAGGGATGCAGCCATCTCCCTTCTCTTAGAGGGCCGTGAAAAAATAAGGTAACATAAAATCACAACCCCTCAAATACTGATTATTGTAAAGAGTGTTATTCTAACTGCTCGTCAAAAACTCCTCACCAGCAATAGCCCCTGTCAGGCTACAACCTTCATGAGCTTTCTCCTGGAAAAAGTGGACAGAATCAGGATTCAGATCCATCTCAGGCAAGGAATGTAAGCTTTGGTATCAGATACTCGGTTGGATCAATTCGTGGCTCTTACAGTCATACAGTGAAAACAGTTTTGGAAAATTGAGGCTATTTGAAGTGAAAAAGAATGGCAAYTTCAAATCCCATAGAAAGGAATACAGATTGTGTGGGGCACGGGAACAGCCCAKGAAGTGAGAGAAAGTAACCCCCTTTGCATGTGTGGGGCAGGTGAACTATTCTTTCCAACAGCATCAGATGTCTTTGGGTACGTCAGCCGTTCTCCCTGGGGTACCGAAGGGGAGGGATCTCGATGCAGAAGCATGCAGGCTATCAGTGTCTGCTTCACYGAGGTTACCAGGCACTTTCTAGAAGAGGAATTTCAAGGAATAACTCCTGGCTTCAGCAAACCTGTATAGCATCTGTAAAATTACAATCAGTACACCACGACTTATCCCATCTTTTCTTTCTACTGTGAAAGGATTGGAGGTGACCAGAGCAAAGCTCTGCTTGTGACTTCCAAGTAAACTTGTAAAGACTGGTCTTCAAAAGGTCATCCTCAGATAATTTTTAGATTTTGCAGGTGCACGGGACCCTTTCGTTTTGCTATCTTTGATCACAGTATTTTAAAACTCTTACAATGTCTCTCAAAAATCACGATAGCAATAGAGGGTTTGGAGAACAAGGAAAATCACTTATTTCCAGGTAACCTTTTTCCTCAGGGTTCTGCAGAGTTTTAACAGTTAACCCAAATATAGAATGATAGGTCTCTACTTGAATCATATTCTATATGATGCTAAAATAACCCAGCAATAATAGAAAGTTGTGTATACTAACTACCTGGAGGTGGTCCTGTCTAAGACTAGTGTTAAAACCATTTGAGGAGTCCACAAGTGGTAAATGAAGCAAATMAAGATTGTTGTTCTTTCATTGCATCTTCTCCTTCTTTTTGTTCAGAAGATCTCTGTCTCTCTACAGATTAATGCCTGGATGGCAGGTAGAAGGGACGTGGTTCACAGGTACCTCTGAGGGTCCGGTCTTGGGAGACCTGTGTTATGATTGGCAAAAGTATGCGAGCTCTTTCATAATAGCCAGCAAGAGTAGGATTACTCCAACTTGGAATATTCTCCTATATTGATCAAAGCAAGGTTAATGTCAATACAACCCTCGCAGAAAAAAACATCAAGATTTACAGAGCTTAAGTTTGCTTAGCATAATGACTGCAATACTCAGAGTATCCCATTCATTTGAAATTAATTTGGGAAGGAACAAAGAATGTAAGGTGTTTTTTAATAATTCCTCTTTACTTCTATGTAATGTCTCAATATTGACTAGAAGCTAATTCTGCATCCATATCGGAGACTGGACATAATATGACCTTTGATTTTTCCAGCTCTTCTGCCATGTTTACATGCATACTCCCAATTACCAGTTATCGATTTATCCTCAGGGTTCATTTCTGGTAGCAATTGATATTAGGTCATTCTGCCTCCAAACTTCTATCGGTTGGTTTACTCATGAAAACGTTTCAGTCATATGGGCCTTCCAGGTAGGGTAAAAGTTTAAYGTGTGCAGTGATCTGATAGAAGCTCTCCTGCTCCTTTCCCTTCCGCTCCTCGCCCTTCAGGCCCAGTGGTCCCCGTGTAGTTATCCATATACAGGATGTGTGTGGCATTCACGCTTCCATACACTTACCACAGTTGTGTGCACGTGATAGTGGAAAAAATAACAACTATGATTTGTGCTTTCGCAAAATGTAATATAGCAAGAAAAATAGCAAGGCGTTAGCGTTGACATAATAAAGTTCCCTGCTTTGGAGCAGGATAGAGTGTCAGAAGGGAGACTACTACTTTTGAGGTAGTGTGTAATATCGTTGAGTGAAGGATAAGGACCAAGGCTGCTCTGTTTTTTTTTTTTTTTTTGTGGGTTAGGGTTTTGTTGGTGGTGAGGGTGTTTTGTCTTGGGGGCGGGGGAAGAGGAGTTCATACCTCCTGTAGTATTAGTTCTTTTGGAGAGAATTGCCAAAATACAGAGTGAAGACAGGCATGAAAATAAACCTATCAGTGCTGCAAAATTCTGATGGCTCCCATTGTAATGAATTTAGCAAGGAACTGAGCCTTCCCTTGGCTTGTATCTTTTTGATTTGGGATTCTGCTTTTAAAAAGATGCCACTTCACACGCGCTATTTATTTCTGCATGTCAAAGAAATTATGATTAAAATTCTGAAGACTCACAAATATAATTATTTTCACCACGTGAACTTAAACACTTAACTGCATTGGGGAGGGATGAGCATGCGGGATGTTATTTGTTTGGTGGGCGTTTTATGTGGAAACTGTTTGCCTTCAGAAGAACTTCAAAGGCAGCTGGGGACAAAATGTGACTGAGCAAAGAGAAGTTTCTCCACAGCAATATCATGAAAGCAGGATAAAGTCGAGCTGAGATAAGTTTGGGTTTTCTTTTCTGTAAACGAAGGGTGTTCATGGCTCTCACGGCATAGCCGGCAGGCAGAGCGAGCGAGGCAGTAGGGCAGCGCAGAGGGGTGCGGGAGTTGCCTGAGCATTGCCAGTTGCATTTTTGCATTGCAGCAGCAGGAATTCAGCACAGAAAGCAACAGTGGCCTCAGGAGAGAGTGCATTTCCCTTTTCATGACAAAATTATGGGTATCTGCAAGGTTCACGAAAYGGTAAAAGTGAGAGGCGTGTAGCTGCGGGAAGGTAGCAGCCACTGAAAAGAGCCCAAAATGCTAAAGCAGGAATTGGTAACAAAATAATCTGCTATTGAAATACTTGTCAGAAAAATTGTATGGGAAAAGTACTCATAGCTGAACGCAAGATTCAGTCTGAAATGTTTTAAGGATATGAAGTGCAATATGAAAAAAAATGTTTCCTGGAAATACCTTTTCCATAGTATACGGAGTTTTTGCGACAAGTTTTTGTCAGCTACAGTAACAGGAACCAGGACAGTGACTTCTAAGCTGAACTTGGTGGTTCCAGCAAAGTGTGTCCAGAATAATGAACAGTAAGAGGTGGTTGTATTTTTGCTCATTAGGAAAATGAAGTCTTAGTCTAGAGAAATGCTTCTTTTTTTTTGTCCCATTAAGTTACTTTTAAATTAGGCTGTGTTATAAAGTGCTCAAAATGATGCKTTATGTGAAGAAATGTTTCAAGACTGAACTTCAGTCAGCAGGAGGTGTTTTTTGGCAGCCTACAATTTCACTCCTCCATCCTGGAGGAGAAGCATGTGCTCTGTCACGTCATGTCCACTGATGGGCTGGTTCCCTCCGAGTTGACTAAAACAGAGRCAACGGTTCAGGCCTGCAAATCCCATCCTGCAAACAAGCCCCTGGATGTTCTTCCAGTTGCCTGGAAGACGGTCAAGYGTTAAACATCACAATACTCAAATTCTTTGCTAAACACCCTATCTTCTGGTCCTTTTTCAATAACTTCGGTGCTATCCTCCGAAGGATGTATTTAATTTTGTGCGCCTTATTTGAAAAGTTGCTTCATCTCTACTCTAGCGTGCTTTCAATGAAGTGTTCCCAGGTGGCATCCAGCAGTGGCTTAAGTCTGAGTGCAGTGAGTGGCCTGAGTGCTCTCATCAGGTTTGAAGGTTCCACCTTCCCCAGCCCTGTTTCAGCGTGCATACTTCCCATTTTACCCCAACAGAATATTTTGCAGCAGATGTTCAAAAATACTTGCTTCACTTATAATAGAGGGACATTTGCTGTGTCAAATGTGTTTGGTTTTTCTCCCATCACTCATGTTGGGATGTGTTCAGCAAATGGATGGAGGAAAGAATGAAAATCCTTTCCTCATTGCTCTCATTTTAAGAGTTCACTAGGAGMAACCAGGACATATGTTATGGAATGTATTATCAAAGAACTTTTATTTCAGGTCARTTATCTCTTTTCCATTTCTGGGTAGGGTTTGTTGGTTTAGGTCGTTAGTTTGACTGTTTTTGTTTTGAACATACAAGTTTTTTTGTAAGTTCTTGAGAGCTTCAACTTGAAATTGGTAAATGCTGTCCAAGTAAAGTTTYGTTGGGTCATTTGCTGTGAGCAGGAGAGAACATGGAATATTAGTAATGGCCTGCATTGTCTGAGCCCTGTTCCTGTTAATCGAACTGGATTTATAACCATAGCATCTGCGTTTGGCTGTGCAAAACAGTTTGAGACATCTGTATAGTTCATAGTCAAAAACTTTGCAGTCGTTTGCTCAGGAAGAAACAAACAGACAACCAGCAGAAACCACCTCGAAACGCTTCAGGCAGGCTTAGCAGGATACTGGGTTTCCATTGCTGTACTTCACATAGCACTAAAAATTAAATGGGTGTGCTAATTTGAGTGTTGTGGGCTGTTGTTTTGTTTTGCTTTTTTTTTTGATTTTTTTTTTTTACTTTGAGTCCAAGCTGTGGCCAAGTTTGTGGCCCATATTATATGACTCTTGATAAGCACTGTACAATAAACGTAGCGAGATACTTTTGTGATTGCTAAATTCAGAACAAGAGGCAATATAAGGTTCCAATTTCTGCCAGGGAAATAGGAGAAGTAATGAAACGCTTTCTCCACTTAAGGCAAAGGGTTCTGCAAGTCTGAGYGAGTTTTCACATTACAGACCTGAGACGACAGCCTGTTTCATTTTGAAAAAATCTTTCTTGAATAACTGAAAAATTGTCATCAAGCAGAAAGATTCTCACTTCTTATAAAAATAAGTGTCCGTAGTGTCTCCTAACTATGGTATAGTCATTCTATGTTTAAGTCCAAGTCATCAAGAAGTTTGCAACAGTGACGTACTTGATTTCATTTTGATTTGAACAGCAATTACAGAAAGAATCTTTCTCTTTTCCAAAACTAAGCTACGTGGATTGCTACAATACAGCAAAACTGGACTCCTGCTTCTACAGTTTAGGGAATGCTAGATAATATCTAGGTAAATTACCAGACTTGGCAAGAGCTAATTTTCATTAGCTTTGAGTTATTAGACAAGTTGTAAGTTGCTACTATTGATAAAACGTCAGTAATGAAGGCACATATGTATTGAACACCCTTTGTTTAGAGGTATGTCGATCAGAACCCACTCTGGAAATTATGCAATGAATGAGGGAGGATGCTTTTGGATATAATTTGATTGAGGGGGAATAAAAAGTAATAAGTATTGATTATCTAATCTAATTTTTATTCATTAAAACCTTTTAAAAGTATTTTATTAAATCAGTCAGATTGTCTTTTACATAGAAATCCTTAACAGGGGACAGGAACCCTACCAAACTGTCCCCTGAGACTTCTTTGCAGTCCTCTTGCGCGTTCAAATCATTCTACGCCCTTGTTCATCTTAGTATCCACCCAAGCCTTGCTGCTTTCTGACACCGATTCATACTGCGTATAAACGCACAGGAAACGCCCAAGGATGCGGCTGGTACCTAACTGGCTTCCAGGAAATACGCTGCTGGCCATCTGTCCAGAAGTCTAGTTGCCTTACCTTCAGGGAAATACTAGAAGAGAAATATATCTATCATTTTCCCTGCTTCAGAATGCT
>NW_028185927.1:4259906-4287240 GCF_003343005.1 Rhea americana
AAGATATGGTATGGTATAACCTTCTCATAGGACAAAGCGTTTGGGAAAGCTCCTCTCAGATGTGTCTCCTGCCACAAAACTGTAAAAGCGGCCCTAATCTTCAGACACTAGTCTGCATTCAGTAAATGCTCACACATTTCAGTCGTTCATGTTTTGGAGATRCGAAAGCTCGAACCAGCATGTCCATTACTTCAGTTCTTCCTTGAGGTTGAGGGTTGGGGGTTTTAGATGGTTTTGTGTGTGTTAAAGGCGGCTATTTAATCTACATCTTTACTTGTCTAAAACGTGTTTAATCTATTTCCCCCATGCTAGTATTTATTTAAGTAACTTCTGGTCAATGTGCTTTATGGCGCTTTGAGCTTCTTTGACGTCTTATAACTAGCAAACTCCTTCACACATCACCTGTGAACGAGGCTTAGTGCTGCTGCTTTGCTGCTAGCGTTTCGTAGCGGTGGGGGTTTTGCAGAAAGAAATGGTTGGAAATACTAGCGAGCGTGTACGTGGGAAGCTTAACTCTTAAATTTCTTGCGTTATAAGTATAGCACAACACTAGAGCTGAGGACGTCTTGAAAGATGATTACTTAAAAAATTACTTAAAAAATTACAAATACTGCTGTTGAATTCCTTTAACAGAAGGAGCATTGGGTTAAATCAAAAGCTTAATTAGTTTGTAAATGCAACTTAAAAGTCTTAAGTGAATTTTGTGACATGCGGAGATGTGGGAGTCTTGAAAAATCAGAGCTTTGAAATAGCTATTACTGTGCTTACTGTCCTGTGGTGGTAAATTTTATATTTATTTAAAAACAACTTCTAACTGTATCAAATCCACAAAAAAAGCTATTGAATCACCAAACATAGCCTCTGAATTTTCTATTAAAGAGAAAGTAYATTTGAAATGCTGTGACAAATCAATATAAAAATGTATCTGAAATTACAAGTACAAACAGAATGTTGTTCTTGACTGGTTTGCTTATATTGAAACTATATTATTTTATGTGAAGTATGTGTAATAGAGCATTAGATTTGAAAACTCTGCGTTGAATATTATTTCTGACAGCCTTTTTTAGGGTCACTAAAATTCCAATAATTCAGTACAGAATTGAAGTCGATTCCAGAGAAAAATTTAATATAGTCTGCTTGCCTGCCAGCTTCAACATAGTTCCTGRGTATTGAAATGGTTTGACACATTGAAATATAAAGTGCATTTGTCATATCTGTTGGGGGAGTATTTTACGTGATCACATCTAACAAAACTCAAATCAAAGTAAAACTTAGGCTGCTCTTCCATCCCTCCAACCCCTTCTTCCAAAGAGAAAATAGTCATTAGGGAATAGAACCTATTCTTGGTGAGGAAAATACRGAAACTTATCTGGAAATGTCACGCTGGCCCTCAACTAATTTTGCRTTGTGTGTTTTAGGTGGTTTTGTGTAATACAGATACTGTTACGCTGCAGCGCGTGTGTCGTGCTGCAGAAAAGAGGGGAGCCCGTGTCGGCGGCTCCTCCGGGGTGAGGACGCGCGGGTGTTAGTCCGGAGCAAGCCCCGCGTCGCCTCCCGCGCGGCCGAGCCCGCCGACGGGCTTGCTCGTAAAATGCCGCCTGTTAAACTTTTCGAGCTTAATTTTCAGTGGCACAAACGAGAAGGAAAATACCAGCAGGTCTTTTCCACCGAGTCCTGTACTTCCGCGCACGCTCTGGCCTCCCAGTAGCCTGGCGGTGTTACTTGCAGCAAGTTTGCTGCTTGCAGGCGGTTATCATCTCTTCTGGCTGGCAGCTATTYTGGTGGCTTTCGGACTTCCTTCTATAGTAGTCTGACTTCAAGCGTTTTTAAGCAATACTTCTCTCTTAGCAGTGAAGTTTAGTGAAGAATGCTTTTTCTGTAGATATGAAGGACAGAAAAGAATGACTTTGTTCTACTTTTTTTTTAAAAAAAACAATAATCTTCTTGTTATGTAAAAAGATACTGCATTAATGTTCTGGCCCAAGTATTTCCYGTATCATATTGTAAAAGGAATACTACTTTGTAGAGTTAAAGTATGCAAATTTTAATAGTGCATCTCAGTAAAATTAGGCATACACACAAATTTTGTATGAAATTGAGGATTCTGGGTATCTCCCCACTTTGGATGAGGAGTTTAAGATTAACAAGAAGTTAACAGCATAACTAGAGCTGTTCACGCTGCAGGGATATAGGAATACGTTGCAATAGAGGGCATGTGTTGAAGAGTCGGTTTTGGTGGGGCTGTGAATAAGGAACAGTGCAACTTTGGAATGAAACTTGGTGGACCTTTTTGCTATAGATTTGAAAATATGTCCAGAAGGCTGAGCTTAATATAACATGTGGCAGGTGGCCTGCATTTGCCTGGAGAATTCCTCTAGGGCAAGACAGCTCAGCAAACACATAAATCCTTTTTTCTCTGTTATCTAGTAGCACATTTAGTTGCCATGGGAATTTTATTTATGCAGCAGATCCTCTGCAGTTCAGTTGGTGCCTAAAGTTTAACTGTACAGCTGTTACCGTAAATACTACATGGCAATATTTTCAAAACACAGCACCTTTGAACAAAAAGAACATTTCTCCTCTATTATTGATTTTGCTACGTTGTAAAAATACCATTTGGATTACACTAAGATAGCGTTTTCCACAAAACCTCCTAAGCTGGTCTGAAAAGCGCTCCTCCTGTGYGGTTCTTCGTAATAATTGCACATGTATATAGAAAAGTATACGCAGCGTTTTACGTAAAGAATGTGTTACAGGAGGTTAAATTTGGTAACTTGCTGGAGGAGACATGCATAAGAAGTACGTATCTGTCTGCTTGCTTTTAGGCTATTTCCTCTCCTTATTTTCTATACTTAATAAAATGCAGATAAAGATCTTATTTTACATCTTCATTTGCTTATTTGTAGTTCTCTTTTGCTTGCCAGGGATATATGAAGAGTTTGAAGCTGAGGGCTCTTGTTCTGATTACTAGAAACAAATTCTTCTTGCTTAATCCTGATTTTGTGCAGCAACAAATAAATCACTAAAGTTTCCTTTGTGCAAAACAGCCTGGATTTATGAATGAAGAACAGAACTCGTGCTTTTTTAGAGCAAGTGAACAGATTGCCCAATACCGTCTGTGTCCTAACCCATACTTTAGACCCATTATCTGCAATCTGTGGATTCGCGAGCATAGTAACTGCTGGAATCAGTGAAAAAAAAAGTTACAGTGCTGAGAATTCGTTGGTATCTTCCTATTCATTGAAAAGTTTTTCCCACATTTAGTTATAAAAATGAAATACTTCTCCAAAAAAAGAAAAAAAACAACAACTGTGGAGACTTTGTTCTATAGTACTCCTTTACACAAATACAACTGTYGTCAAAATACAAAATTAAGGTTTCTAAACAAAATGCTAATGTTGGATTTAGTGCAGCRTTTTCTTGGCACGAGTTATGGTTTGACATCAGCCTGTGCTCCTGCGGTTTCAGTTATTAAACAGGACTCCTGGTATGAGCACCCAGCTCTCAGGTATTTCCTCTTTCTGGTATAAACTGTCTGAATATTCTGAAAAAAAACCCCACCCTGATTACTAGAATCAATTAAATTCGTTAAGCTGCAGCGGTTTGGAGATCTCGAGTTTGGGCTGYTGAGGCGTTGTCTTGGGCCTCTCCAAGTGGACGGAAAGGCGACGGCCGCCTGCRCGGGTTCTGCAGGGCGGGCGGGCGCGGGGCACAGCGCGCCTCCCTTCCCCTCTCGCGGGGCGGCTGTCCAAAGCCGAGGGGAGGAGGAAAGCAGGTGTTTGCTCTAACCTGGCTGTGTATTAAAACGCCAGTAAAATAAGATGGACATGGACGCTTTTCAAAAAGATGCACACAGGCACGGAAACCCCGATAACAGATTTTTAGAACTCATATATTGTAGAAGTAGACTTTTTTTTGGTTAATGTAGGTTCATAAYGTGTAGCAGAGATAATTGATGTGCAATTAAAAAAAAGATAAAAGACGATTGCTGTGCATGCTTAGTTAATTTTGCAAAGTCACTATACCAACTTATGCATTTTAAAATATCCTAGTCATTTCCAATACGTTCCGGGAAAATGTAAAAAGATAGCTTACAAACCTTTTCCCATTTTTCTTCCATTTATGCATGAAAAATGCAGTGGAATTCAGTAGGAGAAAACATCTTCACGAGCAGCTGATGAGCATTTGCAGTGACTAATCACAGTTACAGAGTGGGTTTTTTTCTGATTTTGCTGGACACTAGTTTCTAGTATAATTTTTAAAAAATACAAAAAAGTAAACAAATTATTATTTTATGATAATATGTGCAACTTTGAGAAAAGCTAGTAAAACGAAACATTAAAAAATAATTTGAGTATCTATGCTAAGACATTGGTGCTTCACCTCACTTGTTTTAACTCTTGCTTGCTCGGTAGAGTAGCTTCATGCCTAGAAGTATGATGTGTCATGTTTTTCTTCTCTTCAGTTGTTGGCAGTTGACCAAAGTGATGTTGGTAACGTGAAATTACTGAAATTAGGATCAGTTCCTGTGAGACAGGGGAGGCTCTTCACGTCGTTCTCCTAGCAGAGCAGAGGTGCGCGGGGCTAAGCCCCAGGGGTAACACCAGCCATAGTGGTTGCTTCTACGCGCAGCCTCTGAGAGGAGATGCTAGGGAAGCATGGTGAGAAGGTGGAGCGTTTGGATCCTGGACCCCAAAGGTCCCATAACAGACTTTTTTTTTTTAAAGGCTCACGCCGGAAGATCTGTGTTTTCTGAGCTCAGCCAGAGAAGTGTTGACCGTTAGGTCTGAATGCACGTCTGCTGACTCTGGGACAGCTTTCCGTAGCAGTTTAGATGCCACGGTGATGTTTTTCTCGTGCCTGTGTCTGGCAGAAGAAACCACTGAAGTTTGAAGCKGTTTCTCCTGTTTAAAAGGGCGTTTTTGATTGTCACAGTGCTCAAACTAAGAAAAACACAGGGAGAAACCTGCAAAACTTCAGCACAGACGKGAAGTAGGAAAGAGTAGTACACGAAGCAGGATGGGGGCACGCGCTGTGGAGGTGTCGGGTTATGTTCCTGAACAAACTATTGCCTCTCCTCTCTCAAAAACTTATTCACTCTGTTTTTCAGTTTTATTTATTTATTTTTGTGTTGTTTCTTTCCCCATCAAGTGAACGTGTGGGACTTAATTGCACATTCTGGAAAAATGCTAGAGCTTGTGCAATTGCACGGGTTATGCGCTTCCGTGGGGAAGGGGGAGAGGAGGACAGAAACTTGCCTCCTCGGAGCTCTCGATCACCGTGAGCACTATYGCCCGCCTGTTCTCTGCTCCGAGCAGGCAGCAGGAGCCCTCGACAGATACCTTAGCTGGTGGGAAAGAGCAGGAGCAGGGCTCTGGGGGGCTGCGGAGACCCGGGAGCCCCCCCAAAGGGCGCTCGCTCCAGAAGGCTGCCGCCGAAGGCGGGGAACGGTTACCTCCCAGCGTGGTGGTGGAAACGAGGGAGTCTTACCGCTAAGATTTCCTTTGGAGGAAAGAAAAAAAAAACCCAAAAACTCAAGCATACTTTAGAAATGAAAATCAAGCATACTACAACGTTGCCTGTTTGTTTTTCCCGCTTTTGAAGCTGGAAATCCTGGAGACATCAAAGTTCTGTTCAATTGTATTTTGCCTTTTGGTAAGRTAGCAGAGAAATGCTAAATATGCACTAGAATGATTGATCACACATACATATTTTGGCAGTTTAAGATATACTTGTTTTACTTAGATTTACTAGTATAACGCGGTTATTTTCATTGGCCACATCTCATACGACCTTCTATCGCGCACTCCTTTTTGAAAGAATCCCACCGATCACTTCACAGTTTTGCTCCTCTTAACAGCRGTTCTTTTCCATGGTTTTTTATGCAGTTGGCAGTTGGTTATTTTTTTTTTTTAATTTTTATTTTTTTTAATTTTGAAGTTTTTCGCGTTAGGAATAGTCATGAATTCCTTACCCGTGGCTTCTGGCCGGGCTTGTGTGGTGGCTGCGGCACCGCAGGGGTGCTGCTGCCTGCAYGCAGCTACCTAAGTTCAGCGTGATACTAATCGACGTTCAGTATAACGCAATGATACTTAGACGTGTTCAACAGTCGTGCTGGGGGCATCCCTGTCTTCCTCCTCCTACRCTAGATAGCAACGATGCATCAGAAGCAGAGGGAACCAAACAGATTTCTGTGATTCTGATCTGCTTTCTTCGCTTTCTTCATGGTGCATAAAAYGTCTTGAGGCTGTGGATTTGTATTATCGATGTCTGGAGAAAGGTACTGAATCATTGTGTTCAGGAGTTGGTATTTATTCTGCAGTTATGATACCAAAAGCGTTATCAGCTGTGGAGAGGAAAGATCTTTTGGTTTATTTATTTATTTTTTTTGCACAACTTAAACTTGCTCCAGAAATGGCAAAACTTTTTTTTTTAACGCTTAGCTCATATACTGAAATCTCATGTTTTGATATAAAGAGATTGCATTTTTAATTAACTGGGGAAGAGTTTTAAGAAGTTCAAAACCAGCCTTTCAAATGCAATTCTGACATTCCTTACTGTTTCACCTGCACTTTTACATTTGCTCGTTA
This sequence comes from Rhea americana, assembly GCF_003343005.1. Classification (NCBI taxonomy): domain Eukaryota; kingdom Metazoa; phylum Chordata; class Aves; order Rheiformes; family Rheidae; genus Rhea; species Rhea americana. The sequence goes on from NW_028185927.1 coordinate 4,266,497, forward strand.
GCTGACGAGCTGGCGGTGCGCGGCAGGACAGATGCCCGGGTCGAYGTCCGCTGTGCGAGCCCGTGGCAGGGCTCCCGGCAGTTTGGTGCAGCTACTCAGGATTGGGCCCCGTAGTGGTACTTTTCCCTTACATGTACAGCTGTTGYGAGCTGCTCCCGTTTCGTTTGGAAAAATGGAGATTTAGACATTTACATAATCTGATCTGCAGTCTGTACAAACAGAATTTCAGATGCTAATTTTCACTTGTTTGTTAATCAAAGGTTTTGAAAAGGCAATGTTAGTGTATTATTAATAACTTTAAAGTACATCCTGTTTATGAGGTAATAACCTTCTGTCGTGGGCTGAATTGACTTTGAGTTTAATTAGCTCAGAATTTGTTTAATACAGAGTTAATCAACCTCACAGTGGCTGTGTGTATTTTTTTTGACTGAACTCAGCTTCAAAAGATGTGAAGTTAACAAATGATGGRGATATATCCCAAGAAAATAAGTATCGTGTGTTAACATATTTAACATATGACTGACATAATCTATTGAAAGAGTTTGATTACAATAGTCCTATTTGCTRTTATTTTTAAAAAAAGATTTATTACTGTACAGTTGAACAGTATTCTATTGCTTAACCTGAAAATTAAGAAAAGAAGAAGAGAAATGATTCTGTATACGCATATGCATATGTGTCCATAGATGTTCTATGGCTTATTTGATTGACGCTATTGCATATAGTAAGTTAATACATTTATAATAGTGAAGTGGAACATAAATGCTTCCGTCTACTTTGAAATTGGAGAGAGATTGTTTTAAAATGTCCAGAGTATGTCCCTCAAAAAAGGATTTAACTATAGTATCTTAATACAAACTACTAAGTTGTAGGACATCTCTCTACTCATTTTTACAATATTATGTCAAAGATGCATCAAGTGATGCTAAACAGAATATGCCACGTCTAGATATCTTAGAAGACAGTGGATCTAATGATTTGAATTCAAGAGGTTTCTCTGTGTCTCTGTCAGCAGTGGTGGGGGGAGATGCGGRTTGCTTGAAACAGTGTGTGACTCCAGCTAATGCTTGAGAGTTTCACATAAGTGCAATTTTGCCACCGCTTTAGAAAGGTCATTTGGRTGACCTGAGAATTTTTAGCACTTGATACTGGGCAAAAACATTGTCATGGCTGATGTGGGAACTCTATTAATAAAGACAGAAGGGGAAATACTGTTCTTGCTGAAAACTAGGTTCTATCTTTTAGGGTAAAATATTTTCATAAAAGGCTTCATGTGTGTTTGGTTGAGGTAGTAGTATTAATTCAGTATTCTCTGATTGTCTAAGATGGTTTTGCTTGTTATGACATGACATCTTAGCATATCCAGTCTGGGGACTCTCTTGTTTGTGSTTACACCCGTTGTCTCTTGCCCTCCTGCCATGCACTGCTGTGAAGACCTGGCTCCATTTCAGTTCTGTTGAACATTAACTGTATTAAAAATATTTCAGCATGGACTAAACTCTACGTTTCAGAAGCTCAAGTCCAAGCAAGGTGGTAGGGTGTGGGGAAGCTCCATTTAGCRTTTATCAAGACCTTAATCTGGGAATAAATACCTGACTTCTGTAACAGGTCTACGACACCAGGAAGGGGAAAATATGTAGAAGTTGCTCAGGCTTAAAAAGAGAGTTTCCAAAAAGGCRATGTAGTTTTGGAGATATGTACATGATTAAACCAAGCTGACACTCTTTTTACAAAGCCATACCCGTATGTGGTGTTGGTGCTTCAAGAGTGGTTACCAGTTTAAACCAAATGATCAGCCACAAGATACAGACGTGGTATAGGAACTGTTTGGCAAAACTCAAATTATTTAATTTGAGTTTTAATTGTTCTTCTGTCCTTAAAATGGATTAGTAAACCTTGAACTATATTCCTCTTCAGTTGGTTTACAAGCAGGAAACTRAAAATATACAATAGGAATTAAAAGTATTGATCCTCTAGGCTAAATCCTTTTAGTTTTCCTCATTATTCGTTGTTGGCTTCTTTTGAAATGCTTATCTGCATTAACTCCAGTCTGACAAAACTTCTTGCACCTAAACTGTAGTAGGAAGACAGAGTGTAACAGGTCTTTGGTGAACCTCCAAGAGACATAAAACACAAGAAACCTACAAGCAGTGTTGTGAATATGAATTTCAGCATGTTGATTTGTGTGCTAGAATAAAATGTAAATTGGATATAGAATCCATTTCACATAGGTGGAATTTCTTTTAGTGTGCAAAAGCAATGAAAAATTCTTCTTGTAGTGCATCTGAAGGAACGGAAATGATTTTTAAATTCTATGGCTCTCTGTTGTAGAGAACCAAAGCATCGTATTTTTTCGGATCGTTTTATGTCTTTTAAAACGAAACATAACCCTAAGACCCTAATGTGGTCTCTAATGAAGGATTGCATTGTATTATCATTAGGAAATTGCATGGCTAAAGCAGCTTTCCTTGGAACMCGAGTTCCTGGAAATCATTGCGTGTGTGTATGTGCATATATATATATATATGTATATATTCAGAGCAGCGAAGACAACATCCCATTTAGCTGGGATGTTTCGCTTGGGAATTTTGTTTCTCGCGCTTTGTTGAGCTGGTAGAAATTTGCTTGGCTTCCTCACAGGCACCGCCTCCGACGCGTTTGTCAGGCGCTGTTACGCTTGCGTGGGTGGTTCCAGGTCTTCCGACGGGATAGTTAGGTCTGGTGTTTTACGGAGTTCTATTTTCGGCTTGTTTCAGTCAGCACTTGTACGCTGCCTTTGGGCCAGATTAATCACTGGCGTGGTGCTGGGTTTCATTTCTGCGCTGAGGACATGCTAATTCATTTGTCAGTTAAAGCAGCAAATCCAAACTGCTTTTATTGTCTGGACCAGTTCCCTGGAAAATACTAAAAATATAAGTTATGTTGATTTTCTTTGGTTAAGTTCAAGTAAAATGAAGGTTTTTCATTTTGTGGCTTTAGCTATAAGCTTAATGCCACCTCAATTTCTGATGTCWTTTTTATATATATGTGTGTGTATATATGTCTGTATATTATTTGAACTACAGGATTACCACTTAAACATCCGTATTCCCGTTGGTATCAGAAGTGTCCTTTAAACATCACATTGGGCAGATTATAAAGACTTGCTACTGTCATTTGAAAAACGAAACCCTACTTTGTCCGTGTCTACCCTGGCCCGTTGATGAGACGCTGGCTCGGGGTTGTATCTCGTCCAAGCTAGACGCGGCCAACGCTCTGCTCGCTGCCCTGCCGACTGGTCTCGTTCCCAAGCCTGAGCAGGAGTCTCTTCCGCGGAAGCGCGTCTTGCGGCAGAGGACCGCGTGCCTCCCCAGTCCGGGCATCGCCGCCAAGGGCTGGCTCTGCGGCCGGCCGGCCGCTCGTGGCCGAGCTCCTGGAGGTGTCTCCTGACGGACCTTGGAGGTGCGGCGCTTCCAGGCGCGCGCGCTCCGATTGCGAAGCCGCGTGATGGAGCGCTCTACCGCCGTGCCCGGCAGCCGAGGCCTGGGCTGCCTTTCGCGGTTTAGGAAGCTCGTGCTTTTTGAATCTCCTCTTCTGGAGATGTGCTCGTCTTTTGTTTCCTTWTTTTAGGGAGCAATGTTTTGTACGTGGTAAGGCAGTCGCTTAGGGGCTCTATGCTGTGCTGCTGGAGGGAATAACGTGGTGTCTGYAGTTTTAAGTAGAGCTGCTTAGGTTTTWRGTTTGTTGCTTGGTTTGAAAAAAAWCTGTTTCTGTTAGTAATTWTTGTTTTTGTCAAAAGACAAAACAATTAGTGGGAAAGGTTTCTTAGACTGAGGAGCAGAGAGTGAAGGAGGAGGCCTCGAGATGACAGCACACGGCGGTGATGGGGTGCTTGTCTGGGTTTGGAGAGTGAGGAGAAGCTCAGCTGCCTGCTGTTTTCTGATGCATTTTAATTATCAAGGTGCTGCTGGCTACTCTGGAGTGAGGCTTTCTAAATCACTTCCATACGAAATGTTTTGCACATTTAAGTAAAGYGAATTGGTGCTTGTATCTGAAGCTGGATCTGATGCATCTTGCTGTAGACCAGATGCTGTCCTGGAGTAAATATCTGTATCTTGCCACGACCTTTTGTTATTTTATCGAAGAAAACTGAAAAGATTCTAGTTTTAATCTCAGTGTAAAGGAGCAAAATTTAAAAAATGCTTCTGGTTAGTTACAGGTATTCTGTTTTCATGTGAACAGACTGATTTGCATTTATTAACCAGAGGTCCTTTGCAAAAAAAAAAAAAAAAAAAAGTATGTTGTTTTAATGTTTAAATTAAACATAAATTAATATGAAAACATTTTATTTCCTTACCTGTTTGGAATAGTTTGAGAGAATAAAAACATTTTCTCGGGGGACCTGAATACAAGAGCAAGCTTTAATTATTACTTTTATTTGAGTTTAAAGTTTATTGTAGGATGCCTCATTGCACGTCCCCGCTTAATCTCTCCGAGTCCGTTGATGAGTTTCCACCCCCTTTAGCAGCGGTGCGGAGGAGATCTGAAAGGTAACTCGGCAGCGAGGGGGAGAAACTTTCAGCTCCCCAGCTCGGGGAAGGGGCGTTCGGCAGGAGCCTGGCCCTCGTGCCACGCCAGCGAAGTTGCGAGCGAGGGGCTGTCGGGAGAAGCCGGGCTGCCTCAGAAGTTCGCACAAGTACAAGGCGGCTTCTCCAAGTAGCGGTGTGCTCGCCCAGCATTATGGAGACTACGTTTTTAAAATTAAAAATGCTGTCCGTCGTACCTGGTTGTTTTTACGGAATCTTTGCTATAAAGGCGGTAGGGAGCCAGTCTTAAAAATTATACTGAGCGCGACATCTGTGCAACAGCCTATGGAATCACTAAGTTCTTCTTTCCTTCCACTTCTGACTAGCTACTGCAAATAAACCCACACAAGCTTAATCAACCTGTCCACAGAGAGCTCGCGCTCCTTGTGTGGGCTCCCATCATCTCCTGCAGACTTTCCTGCTATCTAATTAGAAGACTAATAAAGGAATTATGGGGAGAGAAAAGGGAAGTGAACATAAGAGGAATTCAAGCACCTTGCCTTTTTTTTTTTCCTTGTTACAATAGTTAAATTTGGAATCCTTTACTTCCCAAGGTGGATAGATTTATTTCAGAAATGAGATTAATTTTCCCACTCAGTAATCAATGTTGTGGCATCTGGACAACCTCTGGTACCTGTTCTAGCTTGCTTAAAGTTGACTAATTATCCTATGTTAGTCTGCGCTTTTTGATTTATCTTATATTTCACGTGGGTAAAATCCCTATTTTTAATCCCAGTTCTTCAGGCATCTTCAGTTTGTTGAAGAAGAGCTGTAAAGAAAAAGTACACACTAGATAAATTATGAGCTGTAATCTTTTAAATGAAATAAGACAGGCTTCCCTGCTTATTTCTAGTACCAAAGCAATAATTTTTCAGGAAATTTTTTTTCCTGTGATGACTGTTGCTCTCGAATTATGTAGTTCTTGCCTATAGACACATGCAGAGAGTTCATACAAAAATTCTTCTCCTTGAGTGTTCGTCTCTTCAAGCTTTTCTAAGCAAAGATACGTGTAGYTGTACAGTGTATGGTTATAGAAAGYAGACCGTCTTAGGCTTTCGTAAAGTTGCATCAAGTCAAGATAGTGGTTGCCTGTGTGTAAGGGAAGTAAGGTGTGGAGATAGCACGAGACTGATGGGATTAGAAACTCTCGTGGGAACAGTTACAGTAAGTGCAACTGTGGAAGTCAAGTGGAAATGGTTTAGAGGGCGAGGAATTTGCATGGCGATTTTAGATGGGTTGCTCCAAACTTTGAGAGGAACGAGAGGTGGGGTGATAGGTGGAGAGGTAAGGAGGCTAAGGGAGAGCTGGCAGAGTGGTTGCCTTGTGGGATCAAGATGACTGCAGAAGTCTTTGTTCATCTGATCTGTATCTGATTACTAGCAAATACAGCAAAACGTAAGTCGTGAGCAGTTTGATACATTGCATGGGGGGTAAGCGGACCCACTTGCTCGTTCACCAGAACTGGACCAGTGCCTGGGCGGGTGGCGTCCTCCTTGGAGGCGAGGCGGGAGGCTGGCGCTGACGGGCTCCTGCGCTCCGCTCCCGGGGCGCTGCTGCTGTCCCCGCGGCCCGAGGGCCCCGCTCCCTTTGCTCTACCTCCTGCTCGTCCCTACGCGCGCCAGGCACCGTGCGCTGCGTCCGATCCGCACCGCACGCGCGTGTTTGGCAAGGCAACGATCGCTCCGTTCCCGGTTTTKGCATCGGAGCTTTTGCATCAACGGCAGTTTCACTTCAGCAAGCCCTCGATACCCCTTGGAGATGCTGCACAGCAGCGAAAAGCTCCCCGCAGCTGCAGCTTCCGCTAAGGCAGGGAGTTGAGAAGCTCATTCTGCGCGCGGGCGGGYGATGAGGTGATGCGGAGCTCCACGCGACGGCAGCAGCTGAGCCGTAGGTCCGCTTGGCCCGAGCAAACCGCCCGCGAGGCCTTGGCGGCGTTAGRAGTTCTTGGGTGGTGTTTATGGGGACAGTATTAAGGGCTGGATGATGTGTGTGCATATTTAATAGAAGAAACGTGTTTCTACTGTCAGGAAAGGGGAAGAAAAAAAAAAGGAGTATGGGATTATGGAGAAGAAAAAGGGAGACTTTCAAGTGACGTGTGTCTGCTTGTGTTAAACATGCTTGGCTGATATTTATGTGGAACATTTATGGACATTTTATTTTATGTGCTTAGGTGAAATCAGATTCCATGGTGGGGAATTGTGATTGGTTAGGAGTTTTTTGCAAATTAATAATTATTTGTAAAATAAATAGCTGTTATTTTACTGTAATTAGAGAAAGCAAGAGAGTGAAGGAGGAAATGAGATATTATTAAATGGAAATGTACGTGGTTCTACCAAATAACTGAAAATAGTATCTGCAAATAATTTAACTGAATGTTAACTATACTAAAGTGCATATATATACATCTATCTATATAGAATATATATATATATGAACACCAGTAAGACATATAGAAATATGGCTTAATAAAAAAAAAATTATCAACATATTAATTTTGTTTCACCCAGTCTCCTACCAGGTTAATTTCTTACCTTTTTCTTAGAGGATTACAAATAAAATATTATAGGGATATTYTAGGAAGATACATTGTCAGCCAATTGAGCACAACTTTTCTGCCAATTAAAAGAAGGAGTCTAGTTCGTATAAAGTCATCCATTTCAAATTACAGATATTGAAGACAGATTTGAAATGCCAAATTATTGCAGAATGCTCTGTGTATATTATATATGCAACATAAATTTAATGTAAWTTAATGTAATAATTTTATAAGATGAAGTTCTTTTTAGTTTGATTTGCAATATATTAGCATTTGGGAAATCCAGATCATATTATAATCTTTTTCTGGGGGTAGGGGGGAGTGGAGGACTGATTCTTTTGTTGTTTCTCTGTTCAAAGTGCAGCTATAATGGAAACAACTAGTTCAGGATTTTAAAGGAGCGGTTGTAGAGAGAGGGTTTGATCTCATTGTCAGTCCTGTTGTATCTGACATGTTGGAGAACTGACCTTTTGCAGCTATTTCGTAAGGTTTCATCTTCCTTTCTGAAACTATGACTTTTTTGCAGTAGATTTCTTTAGCTTTTCTGCCCTTCCTCAGGTAGATGTTTGTACAATGCTTTGGTTTTGCATACTGAAGACTTCCCCAGCCAGCAATTTCTCTCTGGTTTTTTTTCGCTATATATACTTTAAGCTGTGAGATATGTTTTCAGGCATGCATTTGCAATGCAGTTAGGGGGGAAAAAAAAAGGAAAAAAGAAAAGAAATCTGAATATATAGTCCATATAATTTCTTGGAGAAAATATCTTCATGCCTTTTTTTTTTTTTTTTGTGCACATACTTCATGGTTTTCATTCTCTCTGGTATCATTGGACAGCAATCAAATAAATGAGGCCTATCAGAGCATAAATGCCTATTTAAATTAAAGGAAAGTGGTTAAGAATTTTTAGATCCTAATACTTTATTCAGATGTTAGAAAATGACTTGCACACATGTAGGCAGCAACAAAGAGAACAGTACATGCTTTCGGTAATACGTGATCTGGGCAGCACAAAAAAGAAAGGAAGCTTGGAAAGTGTATTTTTGTGTTTTTGGCAATATTTTGCTCCACGCAGTGCTGCCAGAGCAAGAACAGTAGCGGACATTGTCTACATGTCTCTGACCATCCTCTGAACTCTTGGACCACCCCACGGGTGGATGCTTGCCGGGTCGTTTCGTTCAGGGCAAGAGTCTCTTCCGGCGCTGTCGCGTCTTGGCTGCGTTCCCCGTGGTCAGAGTGCTCCTCTCGGAGGTGTTAATCTCGCTGCTTCTCCCACAAGTGTTGTCATTCGCTGTGCGAGCGCTCGCCGAGTTCCCGTGTCCTTCGGGCTGCGACTTCCATTTCACGTTTCGGTCTTACTTCTACTTGGCTTACAAAAATAAGTCAGACTGTAATTCATAAATCTGGGAAACCTGCACAGCCTACAGGCACCAGGCCACAGAGAGGGAATTAAAACCTAATCTTTTTTTGTGATAGCATGTTTTTTTTTTTTTTTCCTATTTCCTGATTTGCAGCAGAGGAAACAGGAGGAAGTCCCGGCAAGCAGTGCCAAGCACCGGACAGAAAGGAGCGAGGACCTTAAAAGCTGTTGGGAGCAGCTGCATTTGGAAGCTGATGAAGGAAAATAGGRGGGGGGGRAGGAAAAAAAAGCTATTGGCTAAGGGCAAAGGGAGGCTGAAATTCCAAAAGTGGCTGTGTAAACCCGTTGGGCAAGCTAGCGGTGTGGGTGCATCTACCTCCGACGTGCTCTGGGGTACGTGGGGAGCAGCCAGCAGCAGGGCACCTGGATGCAGAGAAAATAAGCATGGTCCCGTGGGGGGTTTGCTGTATTTTGCATGTCACTGCAGTATAGTCCTGTTGATGAAGGATGTGGGTCTACGGCAGTGCTGAAATTGGTGTTAGATAAAAACTGGCAGTGGCAATAACTCATTATTTGGAGGAGTCGGTGTCTGAATCAGATGGTTAAACAATTCAGAATTTTCTTGAAAAGATCATAAAATGCTTCATGTAATGCTAAAACCTACTTGATGGCACATGCTCCTGAGGCCTTTGCCTTCATATCATCATTTTTGGTATGTCAGTGATAGCTGATAAATGTTCCTTATTTTATAGACGGTCTGCAAACACTGCCTTCTTGCAGCAAGCAACCAACAAGTGGTGATTTTCTCGGGTCTGATTTTCACAACTGCATGTGTGCCTAAGCGTGGTGCATGGGTATGCTGCTTGACGGTTCCAGGATCCATTGCATGATCTAGTTTAAATAAATACCATACAGAATATTTTTAATATTCTTTTTATTGTAATGAATAGCAAATAGCAATAAAACAAATTTAAAAGTAGATTAAAGCAATTCAGATAAAAGGAGATTTGGATGATGCGTTCGCATGCTTCCTCTGTAGACCTGCTGTTATGCGTGTATTATAGCAAACTATAATTTTTCAGCTCGGGCGGTGGGAGTGCTTTGGCAGACTGGCAGTTTGAGTGGCACTATGGAAACGTAAGGACTTCGTTCGGTCATCTTTATTTCTTGAGTGAATTAAACTTGTGAGAAAGAAGAGGGGCCATAATAGGGATCTCTTGGGCAGCGCTTGGCAGGAAGATACWGTGGCTTTTGAAACTTTAGGAGACGTTCTTTGATTTCTTAAAAACTACAGTTGTGTGGTGGCTGAAAAAAAAAGTTATGTAATGCTGTTGCTGTGACATAAGTAAGCTTGTTTGCTTTTAGCCTCTGAATAAATAACAAATCCCCAGTCTTACCTTTCCCATAACAAAGTGAAMTGTGAATAGCAATATAAAGCCCCAAACATTTTGATTCCTTTGCATTTTTTTCTTGCCTTTCTTAGTGCTCATTTGATGCTCAGAGAGAGATGCGGAGTAGAATTGAACACCTGCAGCTCTCACAGTTCTGCTGTATATCAAAGATGAAGGGAACTGCAGGTGCTCTGTATTTCCCAGAATTTATCCCATGTGCCATTGCCTATCTGGGAGGACTTATCGTTCACACAGTCTCAGATGGAGATTCCTGTTGCTGAATGTATGTTGCCTTTGAAAATACATCAGTTTACACCTTTCTTAAATGATGGGTTTATTTTTTACTCCCTTTAATTATACATTCAATATGCTCATTTTTGATGTTAGAAATGCCTAAATCTTATACTGGGATGTTCAGTAACTTCTTTTGCAGGGAACAATTATTTGCAGACCATCAGCTGTCTACTTTCTGTATCGCCTGTTATCTGTTATCACCTGATTTTTATTGCTCCTGCCCAGGTATCTAGTTCTCCATAAACAATTGGCATATTTTTCACGGTGAGAAAACAGCAATGTTGTTTGTTGCACATTCGTTCGGGGAATTGATTTTGTGTTTGATTTTGTTTCTTGGAGAATAGTGATACTGAGTGTCCTATTATTATTAATTGCTATTAATAAAAAAAGAGCAGAGAGTGAAAAGCTTTCCAGCTGATGTCCTCTGAATCTGAGTTGCACTGTAGATCTGAGCACTCCTTTCTCCTTTTCCCAGAACTGTTTTCCGTTAGGTTCAGTTGAGCCAAGCATTCTTCGTAACGTTTTCAGCTTGGGAAAAAACCCAACTATTTCTACTGTTTAAGAATTTTGGCTTTTTGCTGGAAGCTTTGCCCAGAGGCCCAAAACGTATTATTTCAACCACGTGGTTTATATGCAGAGCTACCATGTATATAAGAGCAGAAACAGGGCATGTGGTTTTGGAGGCATAATATAGTGTACTTGTATTATCATCAAAAGGGGACTTGTATGAGCTTGCGTATGTCCATGGAATGAATTCCAACATTTGAACCTCATTTTGGCTAGGAAAAGAAAGCATCTCATAAGGAATTGCTGTTAAGGAAAGGGGGGGAAACGGTACAAATACTACATTTCAAATGCTGAAAATAATCATCATGAACAGCTAACATGTTTCTGCACAGATCAGATGTCACTGCACATCAGGAAGTCTGGGACGACTGCGTTGCAGGCCGTACTAATGGATGGTAGGAGAGGAGGAGGAGATGGGACAATTCCCTTAGCATCCAACCAGCCTCTCCATTGCTAGGGCTAGTGAAAACACCGGTATCGCTATTTAAACAAAGTAACCTACCTCCAGAACACTTTTCATCTAAAACTCTTTGCAAGCATTAATTAAAGAATCTCCACGGTTTCTTTTTGAGAGCAAATTAAATTTTATTGGTGTTTTTGAGAACTAGGCGAAAAGCCGGGCAGAAGGACCGGCTTCGGTTAGCTGGGAGTCGGCCCCCGCGGCTGCGGCAGTGCCCACGTTACCTTGTGGCRTTTGGTCTTATTTATTCTAGTGCATCTCAGAAGCAGCTCGCAGAAGTCGGAGAAGTTGCCCAGCTGCACAAGGGGTAAATGTCGTTAGTCCCAGAGTCGCGCTCTGGGTATTACAGGCCCTTTTGCAAGTGTGTAGGTTTAACTAAGGGTACCCGGGAATGATATTTGATAGCTGTGTTTCAATCGCTTTGCTTTTGGCATCACTGGAAATTCATCTATCGAGTTTGCCTCGCAGGGCCTATTTCCCTTTTCATATGTTTTATAACCTATTAGACCAGAATGTCAATCAATTTTAGTTTAGTTTCWTTGAATATATCTAAATCTGTTGGAATTCTTATCACTCTTTACAATGTCGTTGTAAAAAAGGGACAGAAAGCCCTAACCATTAACCATAGGTGTAATATGCATTTTTGTACCACTTTTGATAGATACAGATTGGCAATACACAAAATACTCACACAGAGCATTTTCTTGCTTGCCTTTTTAAAATTCCCTTAATTATTTAGAACAAGATAAATCATTTAACATTTTAAATTTTAATTATCTGCAGGAATCATCACTTAGTATTCCATGCCAAACTTTTAAACTCTGCATAGATTCTGAATTTCCACTAAACAGATTTCAATTAGACTTGTTCTTTTTTGCTGTGGAATAATTGAAAGTATAAAAGACCCATTTAAATCACCATCCCATTCTCTAAAGAGGGGCAAGATTACATACCCAGCAGCCTTTGAATTCTTGATATGCCTTCAGAAGTTTTCAAATATTTGTTTTAATAATTGTTAAGAATTTATTATGATGCATTAATTGTGTGCTCTGTAAGTTATTAAATAATGAGTTCAACATATTAATCTTTCATGTTATTATTGTTAATGCTGTATTTAGGAATGAAGCATTAATTTAAAATATTCCTTTAAAGATYTTTTACTAAAAGAAAACAGTATATACACTTGTCAAGATACATGTTTAAGCTACAGGGAAATGATTGCAAGCAAAGTTTTCATATAGCATATGCTGAACTTGAATTAGAGAGGTTTTGGTTATGTAGAGTTCAAATTACCTTTGACATATTTTTGCAGGTTAGTTACAAATTCTCAACTAAACATAGAGCTCTTCTTTATTGTAGAGCCTAACATCAGATTTTAATCATATTTTGTACCCACAGGGTTTTAGATTTCCAACAGGCCACCTGTCTCAGACATTAAAAAATTCACAGGACAGATGGGAAGGTGAAAGAAGTTGTCCTTGGATAAAGAAATTCTTACGCTGCAGGAACAGTCAGAGTCAAGGCTAGCCAATATATCACACACATACTCCTTTCTTCTTGCATTGCTGTATCATGATTGCAAATTTCTCTTTAGTAGTATAAATACAGAATTCATCATTTATCCTTTTTTCAATAACGTGATTTGCCAAACCTGTCTCCTTTTCACGTGATCCATGAATCACTGGGGGGTAACATGACATGCACAGTGCTTCAGCAAACACAGCGCGTGTGGTACACGCAGCAAAGCTCCTACAGTTCCTGGGTCGCTTATGAACGAGGCATTAGCAGAGGTATGAGTATTCATTTGTGCAGACCTCTGGCACTGCTTTGATAGGTGTGGTGTATTTTAACATGGCCGCCGTAGCAACCCCGGAAGAAGTGTATATTGGAAAAAGATATAAAATGGTTAACGCTTGTTCCCATGTATTGTCACTCTTCCCTACAAAGATAATAGTCTTTAAATGTCACAGGCCGATACGCTGACGTGTACCAGCTCTCAGTATAGCAAACGCTTATCCCCGCTGCAAAAAGCAAGGGGCAAATTCTGACCCCGGGTACGTGCATTAATATTGATTCTCGTGCGCAAAACACAGGCAGGATTAAAAGTCAAAAAAGGGACGGTGCTGATGGTTAGTGCAAGGCCTTAGAAAATATGGGTTTGATCCCTGAGGAGGGAGAGGAAATGGAAGCTGGTATCTCTGTTTGGTGGCCGCTATGACCAGTCAGCTCCTGTGTAAACAGGAGCACATTGACTTGTCTTGCAGCTCTTGGTTTTGAATATTTGTGCAGAACCTGGCCAGGGAGATGCGAGGCAGCAAGATCTGAGGGCAGCATATTTGACTGGGACACTTGGAGCAGGTGTCAGGTAGCTACATGACGTTTTCCCTTTACCATGGATGGGGAAGCATGAGGATGTTTGGGTGGGAGCAGAGGCAAAACTAGAGAGGCGTGGGGAGTCCGTGGGGACTGAAGTGTCTCGGCTTAAGTTCAGAGCTCTCAACGTTTATACGGAGCTAAAGGCGTGCAGTTCGGGTCCTAGGTGCTGCCCAAATTTCCAGCTTGACTTGCCTCAGTCCTATGGTGCGTGTTCGTTAATTAACGTTTGCAAAGAGTTCTAGATGAGAAGTGCTCCTGAAGCAGGTTACTTGGCTTAAATAGTCATACAGGTAGCTTCATTAGCCCCCAAAATGGTGGGTCTTGGCCTCGGTCATCTTCATACGGGTGTGAATCCTCTTCATAGYGCTTTGATCTGGAAAGGGCTGGAAGGGACTCGTATCGGGTGAACAGAAGCGTACGTAATTCTGAGCACAGTCCTGTGCTATCGTAAGCAAGCACGGTCCTTACAAACTTGCTTAGCTCCCTCTTGAGATCGTGGAGGATGCTTGGCTCTTTCTGCTGATGCCTGGCCTAAAACGTTACTCTTTTGATGGCCGGAGATCAGCGTGTGAATGAACTCCGCAAAGGAAGGTACAAAACCACCGGTCCTCCTAACGAGTGTGTCAAAGTCCCCTTTAAAGTTGGTGGGAGATCGGGTGGTGTGTTCAGAGGACACACCTGGGTCACCAGCGAGTTTGACTCGTTTGTTCTTTAACTTGCGATTTCCAGAAGGTTATTCTTCTCAGAAGATGCATTAAGTCTTCTGTGAGCAGGGCATCCTTACCAAGAATTATCCCGTGCTCTGAGATRYTTAAGAAAGTATAGTCTGAAAAATATTTCAGCMCTGGGGACTGTAATAAATTTGTTCTCTCCTGTATTACAGTACATATTTGGGCRATCTTTTCTTTTGCACGCGTGCTTTCTTGTTCTCTCTTTTTTCTTTTTTGCCTTTCTTTGTCCTTAATAAATACATTTGTTCAGAAATGAGGATGTGGAAAGACAAGCATGCCTAATATTGAAGGACAGTATGCTTGTGCCTAATACATTAGAGCAATTGTTCAAGAATAATTCATCTTACATGAAGATTACCCCTGTAAGGCTGCCAAGGTCACAGGGACTTTGGATTATCAGCTGCATAAATGCTGCTTGTGTATTTTAAAGGGAGAGCTTTAACATTTCATTCCAGTTCTTTGGAACTTCTTAGTTTATACTGGAGAGTACCCTCTTAAAGCATTTGCATATTTCTTCCTTTTTTTTTCTTGCCTTTTTATTATTTATGTTCCCATGGAAGCACTACTTTTAGACTACTTCTGGACTTGTTGCATCTTACGCATCACAAAATGATGGATAATTCAAAGCTCAGATTATGCAGGGCTCTGTGAGATATCTAGCCAAGTAGCCCGTGAGATGCCTAGTCAACTAGCCCCATCTAGCCAATACTCCCATATATATGTTTGYCTCATCTAATCTCCCGCTTTCAAGAAATGCTATAAAAAGGTAGACTGAGATGGGGCTAGATAAATATATCCATGGCGTACRTACAGTAGTGACACGAAACCTGTGCTGTCTGGATCATTTGCTAAGAAAAAAGGAAGAGTTAACATTCTGTTACTTTTAAGCCACAGGGGACAAATGCATCTTTAATATCGGGGAAGTTCTAGGACGTAGCAAGGTACAGAAAGAAAGTATGATTTAGGAATGAAACTCAACTGGAAATCATTAAAATCTTATCACATGCTTAGCTGGCTGAAGGCATCAAGTTGGTAAAGAAAGCAAAGAAGGCTTTGCTCAGTGCTGTGGTAAAGGTGAGGAAAAAAGCAGAGAACTGTGCACTGAAACTAGTGGAGGTGTAAGTATGTCATGATTCAGTTATTTCAGAGACATGACAAAAGTTTAAACCCGCAATAAGGAATGTTGTGACAAATTGTGACCTGCGCCTCTCCTAGTGAAGGTGGCTTGCCTAAAGATATAGGGCAAGACCTTTGATTTCCATAAATCCAGGAAACTCTATTTAGATAACGAGAGCTMAGCCATTTTACACCACCTGGCCCATAAACCCTTTAAATACATTCTTGTGTTCTTTCTTTCTAGCTATTTCCTCTCCCTGGAATGTTTAGTATCTGYAATTTTTGTAATGAGCTCTGCATCTAACAACAAAATGAAATGAATTTGCATTGTATTAGAAAACAAGTCTGCTGTGGACTGCCTGTGACCCACCGGTCTCGTTGGTGTCTCTGACTAGTTTAAAACAGTTTGGTCGTATTAAAAGAGGCTTTGCAAACTAATTTAAATATTTTACAGTGGCACTTATATGGATAATAAAGCTGTAGTTTTAACGGGGATTTATGTGATTGTGAACTGGGAGCGAGATGGCCTGCAGCATTATATTTAAGAGAGGGAATTTCTGCACAAAGCTGTCAGCTCGATCGTTAGTCTGTCGACGGGAGATGTTTTGGAAGCCCTCACTAGTGCGGAGGAAAAGACGGTGAGTGTGTATCCTGACATTACGACTGTGGGGAAATCCCGTGACAGTGTTATCTGTGTAGATAACATCAGTAAAGAGTTTGCATGTTGTATTTGTGAATGAATTAGTGAATTTAAAACAATTTTCTTGACGTTAGCTTGGACTTTCCCCACCTGTGAGTATCTTGATGTCTTCGCTCTCTGTAAAACTGAAAAGTACTYGCAGCATTTGATGAAGTCCTGCCACGGTTACGTTATTGCGTGGGCTGCTTGTGTTATCTTGCCCAGGGAAGGAGAGCGCTGAGTTTCTAGCAGGGCCACCAAAAGGAACGCAGACCGCTGAGATGGTTTCTGTTGACAAAGGAAGGGAATGGCCCYGTGACACCAGCACGAAATCATGAAAACATCTCAACTCGTGAACAACTTGTACATAAAAAAGAAAATGATGTAGAATGAGTTTGGTTAGAAAACCTCTGTGCTATTCATTTATAATTTAATCTTATTTTACTTTGTTCAGACAAGATTTCTGGCCTAGTGTGAGGCTTCACACAGCCAATTATTTCAAGGTGTTTAGTTCATTTATTATTTAAAGCATAAATCTTGTACAGGTTGTCCATTGACGACCCTGTGAGGAGTCTATAGCAAATGCCTTTCATCATTGCTGCCTGACTCGTACATGCGGACCTACCTGCTGAGCTAAACAGGCCAGGAGAACTGATGGATTTGTAAGATACTGGATTTAATATCTTGCTTTTTTTTAATGCATAAATGATGTAAGTTCTACTTGTAGCTGAAGTCTAGCATTAAGATAAGGAAGAGATGAAATTTTGTGTAGTGCCACTAATTGCATTTGGTTCTGCTAATTGAAACCAGAGTGCACCATTCCTTTTGTATGCTCTGTCCTTTCAAATGTATTTTAGAAGCTATTGGTTGTTGCAGATTTGATAAATAAAATGCCTGCATAGGAAGCTATCTAATACATTTAAGAGAAAATTCATAGAAATTTCCTTTTTAAAACATAGGTTCTGTGGTTATGTTTGTTCTTCTCCAAATCTTCCCCAAATCTTCTTTTACCCTTTAGTCTAGTGATACCAGCAAGGTGCTCTTCCCAATGAGTTGGAAAGGGACTTGCTCAGGTAACGTGCCGAACACAACTGATGGGTTTATGTGCCATTAGCGGGGCCTGTCCCGTGCTGAATGTGCCAGGTATTTAACTGGGGACTGGTGCTAATTTCAGAACTAATACYGAGCCGTTCCACATCAGTGCTTACAGCAGGTGGTTTGAATTGACAGTGTAAAGGGAAAAAAAAAAGTGAGAGAAAATTACCATTGTACTATAGAATTTCTCTGATTGAATTGACTGATTATACTGTCAAAAGAGCATTGGGGAACTGGCAGTGCTTGTGAGGAGGAAAGAAGTGACAGGCTTCTTTTAAGAAGAGGTTCTCTGGCTTTTCACAGTCAGATATTTCAAATGATAAGATTTGATGTTAAAAGTTTTAATCTGGCACTTAAGAAATCTGTGTATTTTCTAATTTATGACTTTAAAGCTTGTACTCTGTGTAAACACATCCTGCAGTTTACTTGCTCTCCGCTGTCTCTGCTGAAAAAAATGGTGAGGTGATGCAGTGTTAGGTTAAAAGCCATAGTGGATCCCACCTTTCAGCACTACCTTTGTTTTGATTAAAAAACAAAAAACCAACCAACCAAGAAAACCAAAACAACAGTAAGCCACCTTCCAAAAGCAGCAGCACTATCGTATTTGAAATAAAAGTCACGTGGGAGAACTGTAGAGTATATCATGGTATTGGCTTACGGTTATTGGGTTATTRTGGCTTAGGATATTGTGAAATTATCAAATACGTGAAAAAACACATTTTAAGTGAATCTTCATACCTGCATTAATGCATACTTTCACTTCCAGTTGCGTTAAATCATGCTTTTAACACTTGATTTACGTGGAACAAGACGAGATGCAAACCAGAGAAAGTCTGAACGCTTTCTTAGTACCCTCAGTGAAATTGCTTATCAGTGCCCCGTTGTTCTGTTCATTTTAAGTTGCTGTGTACTCTTGACAGCATTAGAATTCGTTTTCTTTAAGACCATGTTTGATGGGACAAATTTTGTCATGCTCATGTAACCCCACTGATTTCACCTGGCAGAATTGGGGACTTCACCTCTGCTCCCGTAAGGCGTTACATGTTTCCTTGATGATGGCACGAGTGACCAGGTGATTTTCGCCTCTCTGTAGGCTCCAGGATTGGATGATAACAAAAGGAGCTTTAAAAAGGCCGCCTGTCCTCACGTGGGTGGTGTGGCATTTCATGACTGTATACAAAGGGAATATTGCCTCGTTCCTTTCGCCGTGACAAAGCGACACTGACCGAAGAGTCTTTCTTACAGCTTGTCTATAAAGAAAGCTGACTTGTGAAAAGCAAGAATTAAATGGGGGGGAGGGGAGGTTGGTTTCTCTTTTACATAAATTAATCCAGACACTGGATATTACATGATACTACCCTGTTTTGGGAATTCGTAACAGTTAAACATATTACAGAAACTGTGTTCAACCTGTCAAAAGAGGACATAGGATAGGAGGCTTGGATAAATACTCTTATCATTGCTTGTACGGACAACAGTGTTTTCTTTTTTCTTAAAGAACTCTTTTATATAAGTGTAGTACCTTTGAAAGTTAGGTTAAAATGAAGGGGAAGAGGGGAAAAAGTGATACTTTGCTAGTCTTGTCAGTCATGGGACAGAATAAGATGTTGTATTGTTTTATGTATTACATATTATATGTAATATATAAAATATAATTATTCATATATTATATAAAAATATATCARTAGTATCAGGAAGCTTTAACTGTGTATGGAAAGGATAAATATTTTCTTTGAAAGTGTGTTAGAACATGTATGTTTCTGATGCATCATCAATAACGTTGAAGGCTATGGCTACGTTTTAATTATTTCAAAATGCGGCTGCAAACCAGCAGGGAAACTACATTCCATAGGATTTCTATGGTGACTACAGAGAATTTGTTCCATTGCTTCCAGAGCAACCAGTTGTAGCTTATAGTAGCTTTAGGGCTAATACATGGAGCAATGCAGTTCTACTTGCCTTTGAACTGGAGTACCAAAAGCAAGCACAACRTAAATACAACAACAGGCAAAATAATTTCTAATCTGAAGATTTTATCAGACTATTTATAGTAGTAGTAGTAGAATCTGGAAAAAATAAAATCTATCTTAAAATTGTTCTCCTATGTCAATCAAATTGCACAATCATTTCTTTTCTTAGCGTTTAAAAGAAACCCAACCCAGGCTTCTTCAGGCTTTTGCTGGTTGTAAACATTGATATAACAAGGAGAAAAGTATTTTGTTTAAACCACGTTTATCTTGGAGGCATGTTTGCTTTAAGTTGGTATTCAGGCTCTTTACCCATTTGAAAAGGAAAAACAGTATGAAAGAATGACTAGCCTTGCTGCTGAATTCATAAATTTAACTTCCCTTTGTGTATGGAATGAAGAGATATATCTTACTATTTCATAGCTGACAGCATGAATGGGGTAGATTGTCATATTTATAATGTGAGGGGGGAAAAAGTGAATACCGTTTAGCACATAAAACAAAAACCAAATGGCCAGTGTGTTGTATACAAGAAAGGAGGTTAAACTGATTGCTATTCATTGCTCTGAACATATTGCTAGGTGGAGATTTAAGGGCCAATTCTTCTTTCACTAACTGACACTCTCCTTACCTAGGGATTAGTTTTTGGCATAACTAAATTGAAGATCTCAATAAGTTTTATTTGGCTGTCAATTTAATTTGATGAGAGTTGATGAAAGTTAAATCCGGTTGTACAAGAGGAGAATCAGTAGCTTGTATCAAGCTCTGCTAAAACATTACATGACCTCACTGTTCTTCTCAAGAACKTTTCATATGTTGTTATGTATCTAACATAGTCTTCTGCACCATTTGTTTTCTGTTTCTGTGCTCCCTCTTTAATTTAAATTTAATCTTCATTTCTGAATGAGTCATAGTTTCTTATTCTAGCTCTTAGAGTATCACAGTAGAAATACTTGCTAGCACAGAATAGTGAATGGGATGTAACTAGAAGCAGGAGGGCATTACGTTTGGGAGYGGAAAATAAAATTTCTCCTTTCATACCAGACTTTTTCCCTGTTGCAAATAAAGAGAGTTTTGTTTGTTGTTTTTTTAAGTTGGATTCTGCAGGTTGCAGTTCTACGTGGTGCATGCGCAGAGTAGGTGACAGAGAGAAAGTAAGTGGGAATAGTCCTCTGTTTTTGTGAGAGCAGGGAAATGGCAACGTGGCCCATGGACGATGCTTCAGGCACGTTGAAGTCATCCTTTGAATATGACCCGTCTCAAATTTTGCTCTGACAGTATGTTTGCCAATTGCAAAATGATAAAAAGCTCTGCTAGGTTTCTTGACTTCTCTCTGAAAATCAGTTGAAAACTGTGCTCACAGAAAATTGGAAATAATGTGCATAACATTCAGTCATTTCCCTTGGAAAATTGTGAAACTTTGTTTTTCAGTATTTTGGGAGTTCTGTAGCCCTCTGGTGGAATGTAGGGAGAATCTACAAGTAAAATATTTGATAATTGGTTATTTTCCAATCATATTTTACCAGATAGCAGAATAATACGTGCTCTCCTCAGTTCCTTGCCCCGGAGTGGCGTTGTCGGTGATAAAGCTTTTGTTTCCAGGTACCATT
>NW_028185927.1:4287364-4325323 GCF_003343005.1 Rhea americana
GTCATCCGTTTGCGCTGATGACGCGGGGGGAGAGAGACTGCTCGGCCGGAAAGGTGGGAAGCAGCTTCTGCGCCCCGGCGGGCGATGCCCAGCCTGGGTCCCTGGAAGATGGCTCCGTTGAGAACCGCMGTGTTCGATCGGGAGCTGGAAGAAGCGAGTTCTGCCAAGAACGCCCTCGCCTTTCTCGCGCTCTCTTGAGCGCGCAGGTGGAACGTAACGCGTCTTCCAGGGCGCTGCTCAGGTTGCTGCGAGTCCGACGCGCGCCCCTTGCCGCGTGTGTCGGCTCGGAAGCTTTGGGGCAGCGTGAAGATCTTGAATTAGCTGTCAGGATTTTTTGCGTGAGCGTTACAATAGTTCCGTATGGCTCTGGTCCCAGTCTGGTGAAGATTTAACCACACGCAAATAAGGTAGCGATGAAACATGACCGTTTAAGTTGAAGCTTATCCTGGTATTGCCAAGGGAGAAAAACGCGTTCAGGTAATGCACTTTTCTGGTGTTGCATTCTGCTGTTTGGAGTCATGAGCAGCAAGTCGACTTAGTTGAGTGTWGAGGTGCTACAGATACTCCTGAGTTGCCCTGCTGTAGCTGATGGATTGCTTGAGAAGTGAGATGCACCCAGCTGAGCTTCTCAGACTTGTCTGTGCCCTCACCAAGCTGCACTCTCCTCCTCCTCTCCCCCAGAACGCTCCTCTGCCCTGCTTCGTTTCTTTGCAAAAACGAGTTCTAACATCTGCCAGCAGAATTTGTATCTTAAAACTGTGGGCACGGTTCTTTTACGGAACTCCAAGTCTAAATCCTTTGCGTTAGCCTTTTCAGAAAAAAAATTTAATTGCTCCCAAGCCAGGTTGTTTTCTGCCAGGCTTCAGCCCATGGCCACTTCTCACTGCCAAGTTYTGAACCCCTGAAAATAAGAGCTTATAGAACTGCTGACACAACCTTAACTATAATAATGCGAATGACACCACCATAACACTAATGATAAATGGCATACATTTTAAAACATTTAAAATGATCATAGCCTTAAAGTCAAACACATCTGGGAAATATTAATGGTATATGAACTGCCCTGTGTGGATCTGAATTATGAACAGTGCAGAGATGGAAAGAGATAAATTGCATAATAAATCACTTTACTTATTGTATTGTTTACTTTAAAACAACCATATATACTTTCTGTTTATGCAGCATGTCAGCTGTTTGAAAAAAGATGAATAGTTCTAGATTCATATTTATTCCAAAGAATGAATATTTAGCACTCTGTGGTGTCACATTGACTTTAGAGAAATAATTACAGTATGTAGTTTAACCAGCAGTAAYGCTCAGAGGCCATTGAGTTTGTGCCTATTTAGTATGGCTTTATCCTCTGATCAGTTTGTTCTTTTTTGTCTCATGAATTTCTAGAAGTCAGGTATTTTTTTCAGTCCTCCTTTCATATTTGGCAGAAACCGCATACACAGTATTGTCTGTGATCGTACTAAATGGATAATTAAAAGAAAGTGTTTCATCAGTTACTGCATTATAACACCCTAATTATGGAATTATTGTGCAAATTTTGAGGTATGCTTTTTCCAAATGTCACTTTGCCAAAATCAGATTAAATACRAGGGATTCAGGGAGCTTTTCCAATCTTTCTTATCCATGGGAATGTTGATTCTATTGGAGTAAGTCAGATGGACTTATTCTAAAACGTTTCACTGAGGTATTGGATTAATAACAACTTATAGGCAAAATTTATAGGTGCACTGGCGGTGCATAGGTGCTCGGAGCATTCCCGTGTAAGTGGTGTACAGGACCCGTCAAGCGGCCGTTGAAGGGCCATCGTCTTATACCGGCGTGATGGAAGTGGCAAGTCTCTCTCCCACCCCGCTCAGACGTGGATCAGATCCTGCCCACCCGTTTGATCCGACTCCTTTTCCTCCCCTTCCGCAGTCCCCCTCGTGAAGAACGCTCCTGCGGGTTTTCTCTCCGCGATCTTCCCCAGGATCCCGGGCCCGGCGGGGTCGGCCGCTCCCGGGGAGGGTGATGGGCGTCCTGAAAYCTTTGGCAAGCATCGTTCTTTGGCCACTGCTGCAATTGCTTTTGTGGAGGGGTAAAACACGGCAAAAGTGGCGCTACCAAGCGTTACTTTAATATTTGGTGCAATAATTGCTTTGTCCTTCCTGAACACACGAGCTTTACTTTTCTTACTTGCTTTTCACTTCCTCTGCTGCTCGCGTCATTTGTTCTCCCCGGCTATTTTCGTTCTCCTTTTTGCTATTTGGCTTTTTCAGACGCTACTCTCGGAACTTTCTCTTTTTTGTCTGGTCTTTCCTGCCCTGTTTTTGTGTTCAGCTAGCTGGCAACACTTAGTTCTTTCCCTGCTGACAACTCTGTTCTGGAAATTTAGTTTCCAGCGTATCATTTGTCCGGTCTCCTTTACGGACTAGCTAGGCTGGCTCCTCCCCGTTGCCTCCTGCTGTCCTTAAAAACTGCTGCGGTTTTGTGGGCCGTGTTTGCAGTCACCGTTTTTCATCTAGTCCTAGAACAATAACGGGATTGTAGGAAACACAAGGACCATCAGAGATCGTAGATGATGTAAGGCTAGGGGGTTAAAACTTGCTATCCTCAAATATGTATTTTTCCTTTTGTTCTTTAAAGGTACTTTAAAAAAAATCATAAAATAAGGAGAGTGTTTTTTTTCCCCCGCTGTTTACTATATTGTAAAGTATAAGGGAAAGTATTTTCCTTTAGCAGAAGCACGAGGGTGCAAAGAGTTAATGTTTTCCTTCCCAAGTAAAATTTAACTGCGGGAGACTTTTGCTTCAGTTAGGGAAAAGGCACACGTGGAGCTTCCCGCAGGAAGGTTCTGGCGGGGAGATCCCRCGGTACTCGGGTCGTCTGCGTTACCCTGGAGCTCGCCGACGTTACCTTTTCAGTTTTAAGTTAGTCTAAATATGAATAGTAATCAATGCAAGATAATCTGTAAAGGAACAGAAATGAAAAAGAGCATTCACAGTACTCAGGGAAAGAAAAGAATATTTTGAAGAAAGCAAGCTATTTTGGATGGTGTCAATATTTAAAAGAGTATTTTTACTGTGAATTAAACTTAAATATCTAAAGGCCAGTGTCAGTGAAATGCTTTTTAGCATGAATAACAAAACAGTGCTATTTAATCCCACAGTATGAGTTAAAAGAACAGAGACCATAATATCCAAAAATTTGGAATGAAGACAGAAAGATCAGCAGTTCTGAAGATGGAGTATCTCCCAGGATATTCTTTAGACCAGAAACRGGAGAGGAAATGTTTTCTTAGTGTTGCTAGAGGTTGGATATAAACTGAAAGTTATTTTAAGCTTTTTCTCTTAAGGCATTCATTATTTAGACCAATTGTATGTGTATTGCCAAACCGTATTGCGTTCAGTTTGAGAGACCGATTTGGAGATTGTTCGCAGCGTTGTAAGTTTGTAGGCTTCTCTTCCCTCTGTGGGAATTTTCCCCTGATATACATATCCTTTTCGTAATTTCTTTCAAAGCTCCTCTCCGAAATAAGACATTTAGTCTCTCGAGGGGGATCTGCAAACATGTTCACACCTTGAATTATGCCTGATGTAATATTTATCTTAAGGCACTGAAACCGTGAACTTGTACTCCAATTTCTCCATCATTTCCTGTATATTCTGTACAGATTATTGTGTGCTGCTGACATATTCCCTGTCTGAAATATTGTTATTCCTGCACAGGATCCCAGAAAGTTTCTGAGCACAGTTATTAAGAGATATATAGCAAACGCAGAGCACATAGACATGATTGACGATATTCTTTAAGATGGTGTTTTCTATTTTATGAAATGGTACACTGTGCTTTTGTATAAAATAGTTAATACAGGCTGTGGTCCAGAAAAGCACTTAGAGATGTACGTAACTTAAAACATAAAGAGTCTCATTGACCTTAGCGACACTGCTCATGAGCTTCTATCAGCGTATTTAAATGTCCCATGGAATCCAGCCCACATCAAATGCAGTCACTGAGAGGAGCCAGAACGGAGGTTAGAAGTTTGCAAATTTAATTTCCTTTCTGTTGTGTCATAACTGCTACTTACAACCAGACGTTATTTTTGACAACATTTATTATAGTGACTGTAGAAGAACTAATGCTTAGTACATGCCAGCGTGTTAGAGAGGACCATGTTAGAGAGGACCCAATTCTTTTCTTATTTAAGAAACGTTAATGCAGAATTAATCTATACRGCGTTATATGACTTAGAGCTTTTACTTTTTGGAACTCTTAGAACCCTCCAGTAGAACTTCTGCTACATTTTCTAAGCAAACTAACAACAACAAAACWTTATGATTAGTTATGTCCTGAAGTTTGCAGTTCTACAAGCTATATCATTCAAGACTGGGCTGTCAGTATGTTGAGATGAATTTACAGAAATCCTAATGATCTAAAAGCATGGGGGATTTGAGTTGGGGGGGGAAGGTGCGGCATATTTAATCCTATCCTTCATCTAACTAAGATTAACATTGAGAGACAAATCAGCTTAGGAGTGAGAAGTGTGTTGCCTGAATTCTGTGAAATATCTTGACAAAAATCTTCAAAAAAGATGCACAGTTTTGTGGCAGGTATGTTTTTGTATYGTTTCCTTCATGTTTTGGTATGCAGCTGATAGAGGTCCTTAAAGTCCCATCGTGGGCCTGATTCAGAAGCTACAGAAATAAGTGGAAAGATTTCTGTTGACTGCTGTAGTCTCTGAATTCTTGGCATGTATCTGTCAAGCACTGATTAGAATAAACATAGTCTGACTTGTAAGTATTATACAATCCGAGTGCCTGGGAGGGTTATAAGTGGCCATGGGCACGTTGTGTCACTGCTCGGAGCTTTCCTTTTCCCAGCCAAGTTGCTTTCTGATGCATTCATTTATACTGAGTGCATGGTCATTTTTCAAACTAATACAAAAAGCAAGTATCCAAAAAGATCTATAAGTTTCCTCTTCAAAATTAAATAATCAAGTGTTTTTTTTATTTCTAAAATTAAAGAAACCTATATATATGTTTGTGTAGGAAAGTGTGTATGTGTATACTATACATGTGCATGTGTGTGCAAAAACATTTATTTTGCCAGCAGTCTGTTGCCTAGAGAAAAGATGCTTCCTAGCCACTTGGCATAGGTGATGTCTACTCTGCTACTCCGTGTGCCTATAGCGCTTGGTAGGCCTGGACCCAAAAAAGCTTCAACCCAAAACAGTCAAGCGGTGGCAACATACATTTCAGTGTATGCTAGGTGCCCCCAAAAGCCTGCTGGCTGCTYGGTTCAGCATCCACTGGGACCTGTGACGTGGTGGCTCCACCATCGTCTTTCATCCCCCGGTTAGCCTGGGTCCATCTGCATTCACACCCCTGCTTGCAGGGGAGACGAAGCCCTGGTGCATTATTTGGAATTGCAGTGCCTTGTTAGGATTATCTTTAAATGTGAAAATCGTCCCTTTTTTATTGCTTTTCCTAATGCAAAGGAACTGTGTAAGAATATGCTATGAACTCTATTACAATTTCTGTGYAGCTTCTACTGTTGGGTAAAGCACAGGAACTGCATGGATTAATTGAATATGGGTCAAAGAACTGTATCCAAAGAGTCTACCTGTGCTCCTGCTTCTGTCATTTCTGATGCCTGAAAAGCTGTTACCTCCACATGTTCTGCTTCAGATGCCAACGCATGCTCTAGGGAGAGCGGCATACTTTGCATCTCTGCATATCAAGATGAGAATAATCAGGCAGGTTTTCCCCCACCCAACTAAAAAGTGTTTGGAAGGTCCAGGATTCAGTTCTGCACAAGCATCTTTTGTGCTGCTGTCTGAGGTCCTCTGCTTTAAAAAACAATAACAAAGAATCCAATGTTAAGTAAGAGCCTATATTTTTCATCTTTCCATGACAATGAAAATGAGATACAGTATAATTCAAATGAATCAGATTTGCTGTTTAGTAAGAATCCATTTCACTGAAATAGTTCAGAATCAAAGACCTGTTTTCTCTATGGGGAGGGGGAGTAAAACCCAAGCCTGATTGTGCTAAAAATGCTGTGAATAGTAAAGAATCTGACCATGTAATTCGTTGTAGCAATAGTGAAACGTACTCTCCAGGTCCAAATGTTTAAACTTCAGCAGTTCTCATGCAGATTAGGTAATTGTTTGCCTAGCTGCCAGCTGTGAATTCAACTGCTGGTTAACTAGCCAAAAATGCGGATTTGCAGGTGAATAGAAACACTGGAGCATTTTAGTAATAGAAGCTACTGCACTAAGGTTGAGATTTTAACTTGCTTAACGGGTTTTAAAAAGTCACACTGCTAAGTTTATTACACATTTTCTCTYAGCTTTTAATATTTCATCGAGCAATAGTTTCAAAAACATGCTTTGAAGATCTGTAGAAATGAATGATTCTGAAAACTGTTAAAACTCACTTTAAATCTTCCATTTCTCAGGTAATAAAATCCCACCTATGCATAGCTTAGAATATTCTAAATTAGTGTTTGATGCTGTTCCGTATTGATTCTGTGATGATTTTACTAGATCATTTTTTTTGTATGTTTGAATAAAAAAGGTTATTACTTTGAGAAGAAATAATAGGAACAGAATGGTATTAGAGGTTTGGCAAGAGGCAGTTTAAGGAACCAAACATTTGCTGGTGTATCCCCTGCTGGAATAAGTGTATTTGCTAAAAGTGTGGAAAAAATCATACCTCTCACTCATACCTCCCTGGCAGCAAAACTTGGAAATTAAATGGGATAGTACCAGAATAAAGGTCTAAAAATTTATTTCATTTTGGGAACTGATGTAATGTATTTTTTGTTTCTTTTGCCAATGCAGACCAAATTACAATCACATAGAGTATGCGTGCAARGTGGGTGGGAAGGCACCCTGATATGGATCTAGAGGTATAAATATACTGACCATTAAAACAGACACAAACTTGAAGTTTTCATATGTTTTCATATTAGGGTTTTTTTCAGGGGCAGGGATTGGTTTGGTTTTTGCAAAGTACAAAGTTAGTGGAGATCTATAAAATAATTCAAAGGACATCTATCAAATGTGCTCAAAGAATGTTAGAATCCAGTTTGGAGTCAATATGGAAATTTTCTTTTTTTCTTTTCTTTTTTCTTTTTTTTTTCTTTTTTTTCCAGAAAGAGGCTATTATTTTTTTCATTCAAGTAATGACAAATCAAGCAGTAAAAAAGCCTGGAGACTATAAGATAGAATCGAAAGAATCTGCAGTCTTCCACATGTTTTATAAGACTTCTTTTGCCATTTTGCATTATCTCCAATTAAGTAACATTTTCAGTACAATAGTGTATTTTGAATATTCTGTATGTTCTCAGTTTTTCAAGACATAAGCTTATACATTGTGTCACATAAAACAAAAGCRGAAAAGACACAAGAATGCAGCTGTTTATTACTAGCTGATGAAGAATTAAATAACTTTTTTGGACCATCTGCAAGGCTTACTCATATGGCCTCTGCTTTTTACTGTCGTAAAATGTAGCTTTTGAATTAGCAGCGAATTGGAGCTCTGAAATTATCACTACTAATCATGTATTGTGAAAGAATGGAAAATATACTCCTCAGAATCACTAACTATTGCTTGATTTTATAGTTACTGTATTCGCTTTTTATGAGAGTGAAGTCGTAACATTATCCTAGCATGTTTTATCCCTTGCCTTATCTGTCCTTAATTTAAAGTGCTAATAATGAGGGAAGGGCRTGCCCTTAATCCAGGGTGATGAGGAGAGGAGGATTAATCTAAACGAGGGCACAAGGTTTTCACCTCTTCCTTCGCTGTGGACTGATCTCGGACAACTTTTCACGAGCGACAGTAGCAAGCGTGGACGGGTATCTGGCTGCTTTTTGTTCTGCATGCTGCTGCTCTCCGGGGACCGAGWTACAGGGAGCCGCGGTTAGGTTTTGTGGCTGTGTGGGACAGCGGGGAAGGGGCAGGAGTATCTGTGTGGTTCTGGAGCAGTGCAGCTGCAGAGGTCACCCGGTATGTCAGGACTGTGGGAGAATCATCCATGTGCGTGACAATACCAGYAGCTTGATTACACTTCCAGAAAATAACAACAAAAAGCTTTTCTTTATTTAAAAAAAGAAAGGGAGGGGGAGTAAAAGAAGGAAGAGAACCATGTAGACAAGAGAGAAGAAAGGACACTCAGGATTCCTACATTGGAAAGGGGACTTCTAGTCCTGTCTTGGCCTCTCCTATAGAGTTGTTAGAGGTGGCTGGGTTATATGCTCCCTGCGTCTGTCCCCTGTGTCTAAGAGCCCTCCACATCGTAGTGATGATTGGGTTAGTGACTGAATAGTTCGGGTTGCAAGAGACCTCTGGAGGTCATGTGGTCCAATCCCCTGCTCAAAGCAGAGACCATTAGAGCAGGTTGTCCAGGGTTTCTCCAGCTGGGTTTTGAGCATCTCCAAGGATGGAGACTCCACAGCCTTTCTGAACAACGTGTTCTATTGTTTGACTGCCTCATAGGGAAAAAGTTTTTCCTAACATTTAACTAGGAAATGCATTCAGCTTCTGACTCTTGTCCTGTCACTGTACACCTTTGCTGGGTCTTCTCCATGTCATCCTGTTAGTTAGCTGTTAATGGCAGTGAGATCTCTCTTTCACCTTCTTTCTAAGAACAAGCCCAGTTCTCCAGCCTTGCTACAGTTCTCTGTTTACTTTGGTAGCTTTTCACTGGACTTTCTCCAGTATATCCATGTCTGTCTTGTACTGGAGAGCCCCAAACTGAACTTAATACTCCAGATGCAAACACGCTAGGAAGGAGGGGAGCAATCATTTCCAGTCTTGCTAGTACAGCCAGTATGCCTGTACAAGCCACTGTGTGGTTGACTGCCTTTTTCATAAGGATATGTTACTGCCTTATGATMAACTTTCTATCCACCAGGACTTCCAATCCTTTTCTGTAAAGCTGCTTTCTAACCAGTTGGTGCTTTGCCTTGTGCTGATGGATGGGGTTATTCCATCCCAAGAAAAGTACTTTCTATTTGCCTTCACTGAACTTCATGAGAAGTTCAGCATCTCAGTAGTATGGCTCCAATACAGATCTTTGAGGGACACTAGTAGTAAATTAGCTGCCCGTTGGACTTTGTACCRTTGATAACAGCCTTTTGAGCTGGTGGTCCAGCCAATTTTCCACCTTCCTTCTTGTGGAGTTACCCAGTCCATATCTTACTAGTTTAGCTATAAGCATCCTTTGGGACATCATGTTGAAGGCCTTGCTAAAGTCAAGGTAAGCAATTGCTTAAGGTGGGTAAAAGGACAGCAATCATCTCATTGTACAAGATAGTTGAGTTGGTCGTTACTTGYCCTTRCTAATGCTTGCTGKTCCCAGTCGCCTWTCATCCTTCAYGTGCTTGGAAATGATTTCTGGAAGGWTTTGCTCTATAATCTTACCCATGAATACAAGGGCCTGCAATTGTGAGGCTTCCTTCAACTGTACAAAGCAAGCTTCATCATCTTCCTTTTCTTGATCAGACAGTATGTAGACATCCCCTATGTTGGTTTATCCTCTGATCCATACCCACAGGCTCTCAGCTGACTTGTTTCCAATGTGCTCTTTTCTCCCTGTTGCCTCTGAGCTTCCCTCTATGCTGGCCTTCAGTGTGAAGGCCTTGAGTGCTCCAAGCTACTCAAACTGGGCAGAACTGGAGAAACCAAGTTCAGAGTAGTCAAATGGAGCAAAGGTGTGGAGGTCAGAAAGGAGAAACATGCCTTTGACCAGGGAGAAGTAGAAGTTTATCTCTTCTGACATCTCCCAAATTATCCCCCCTTYCCACCTCTCCAACTTTCCCTAACATCCTCTCTTTTCTGCTAGAGATTTTTCAAGCCCTTTCCATCAACTTCCTCTTTTCTTACACCTTCTGAAGTCTGAGCTCAGAGTCAAAAGGGCAGGATATGCCCTATCCAAAGCCCAGTGAAAATTTGAGAGATGAAAAGCATAGCATGTCTGCAGTAACAGCCAAGCGCATAACTCAAGCTTTATAGGAAGAGGCAGAGCCTAGTCCGTGTATAGYTGGTGTGTGTAGCGCTCTGTACAAAATGTAGACTTTGACCAAGTCTGAATGCAGTATCTCCAGGAGCCTCACCACACCACCTGAAGACTGGAAGTCACAGCAGAGCTCACGGAAGAAGGGGAGGAGCACAGAGAGGACGGCATTGGTTCCAGAGAGCTGAAAAGAGCCAAGAGAGTTAGCCAGTGCAGTTGGAAAGGCACTCCAGCCACCAGCCACCCTGACAGTGAGTGTCTGCGAGCAGGAATCCGTCTTGCACAGAAGGTACTTGCTTTGAGGAACAGGGAGTAAAAGGCACCGAAAGGAGGATGGTGAAGAATATTACTTGTCCGCTGAGTGAACTTGTGTCTCCTGAGGGTTGGGATACTCAATGATCCATAAAAAGGGATTCTYGTGTTGTGTATAAAGGCTACTAAACTCATAGAAGAGGATTTTGCCAACAGTCCAATATGCAGCTCTGATAGAGGGAGGGAGCCAGCCTGTCGTTAATTAGACAGGCAAATAACAGAGGTGAATTATATCTCTATTTCAAGCAGCAATCCAGTGTTATGTCTTTCTTGCACCTTCAGTATATGGCCTGGGGTAACTAAGACAAGACCTTTGCTACTGTTTGTCACCAAAAGGCAAAAATAGAAAAAAAGATGGGGTGATAGGAGGACCTGGTGAGGCTGACTTTGGTCTCTGCTAAGCTACTTTCAATCAAATGACAGGAGAACAGAACAGAGGATAGGAGAAGAGAATTTCTGAATTCGGTGAAAGATTGAATAGAGAAAGAAGGGAAAAGGGGGGGGGAAAGGAAAAGAGAGGAGTCCATAAAAATCCCTATTTGGGGCTTTCATTTGTCTGTTCATTGTTGCAAATTAACATTATTAATTGCACCTTTTGATTGTGGAGTTCTATGCTACGAGAAAMAGTTTGTTTGTATTCCTGGATATGCTTCATTCAGTATGCACATCTAGAAGAAATTGGATATTGCATGGAACCAGCTGCGTTTTTGGCATCTCATGGTTGTACTCATAGGACATGAACTGTAGCAGACCACACAGTGCTCACCTATGAAAGCTGGACAAGCTCTGCACTGAGGAGCTTTTGTCATTTATAGTTACGGCCCTAAACTTGTATCTACATAAGGCTATATTCTAACATACCATCAGAGTAGCTTTTTTGATGTTAGTGGTGTTACTAAATTGTGAGAAGAGATGGAAGAGATCATAACTGGACGTGCAGTTGGGCTCTGATTATACAATGCCATTAAATATTAAAATGAACTTTGCTCTATTACTTACATAAAACGAAAAATTTACTTGAATGCATGGATTAGAATAGTGCTTTTGTTAATTTATAGGTCCACAGTTCTCCAGGGAGGTCACAAATTCACAAAATGTGATAAAAAGTTGGATTTACCATCAGGAACTCTGATACAGCTTAAAGATAAGTAAGCAGTTCATAAGGCCAGGCAGATCCTGAGTGGCTGCACATCCAGACAGCTTCGTGTGTAAATATTATTTCAGGTAGCATCCAGGTGTTTTTAACCAGGATTTGACTTTCATTAGACTTTAGTTTAATTCAATGACTTTGCTGCATATTCTAACAAAAATTCAGGAGAGGAAAGTATTAGTTTAGTGTTAGGTAAGAAAAAAGTTTTCAAAACAACAAAGGCTTTCTGAACCTRGAAAGCAGAAGTGATTAATAAGTAAACTTCGATCTGTTTGTTGTAAATCCATAGGAGGAGGTATGAAATTAAGTGATCTATGTCCTAAGGAACCTAGCGTGGATTGGTCTTAAGATCACATTAGGATGTAGTTCAGGAAGTTGGCTAGCRTCTTACTTGCCATAGGTATCACTGACATTCTGTGTATTATTTATTCCCATCAACTACTGAAGAGAGATTTAGAAACATATGCTCTCAATTACATTGAAATCTATTTTCATCTCTCTGGTTTCAATATATGATTGACTTTCTCCAAAGTCTAAAGCAAGTCATTGCCCCGGCATGGTCTTAGGTTACCGATGGTGCTGAGACAGAATTTAAGATATCATCRGACTCTGATTATTAAATTTTCACATTCTTCATACTTCTAAGTWAACGTTTCTAAAGGAATGGTAACTTTGGCCTGATTCCAAGCAGGCAGTTGCACTCTGGCAACTTCTATTAGAGTATGTAGTTTTGCTCCTATTGTAGCCTTTCCTTCGTGCGTACGTTAAGCTGGTGCTGCCTGAAGAAAGTTTTCTCACTCATCCTGTGCCACCCTTGCTTATATGGGCATAAGCATTTGCACTTCCATGCAGTGAACTGAATTAAGGAATCTGTAAAAATAAGCCAGTAAAAGCTGCTTGGTTTTAACCTTATAGGTTCCCTAGGCAAGGGATGGTGCAGGACTGGGAATACAAGGMTAATGTTGAGAGGGAAGTGATTTTTTTTTTTTTTCAGTAGTAATGCTAGCTTGTGCCAGTTTAATGTGTTTGTGTAGCTAGAATCTTGATATTTATTCCTTTACGCAGCTCCCAAATATAACATTTTCAGTAATAGATGAAATGATACTTATATTCCCTGGTGTCCAGCTGTTTCAAGCAGAGGGCTAAACTTATTTCAGAAGTCAAGAGGATGCAGTCAATGCTTCAAAAAAGATTTTCACATCCGTTCAGTTTGCTTTACACAGTTCTTTTGTTCTTTTCGGAGGCCTCCTTCCTCGCTCCAACCCTCCCTCCAGCTGTAGTGTCATATGGAGAATTCATGAAATAATGTAGCTAGTACRTCTACCTTCTGCACCTCTTTGCTCAAAAATGTGTCTGTGCCTGCCCTGGAGTCGGAGACTGCTCACTAGGCACCAGCAGTTCCCAATTGCCTTATGGTGATGTGGGTACCAGAGCTAACCCTCATCTGGTTTTCAGCCTCCAGCAGGAAACAGAATGTACTTTTTTCTCTCAGGTTTTCTTATTTTTTCCCCTTTYTTTGCCTATTTTATCTATTTTTGGAGGAAAGGAGACATCCTTGAGGAAATGCCTCCTAAGATCAATAGAGCTCTGATTTCGGTGGGCTTACGAGAGACTAGCCAAGCAGCAGCTATCTTCTGTGACACGCTCCGGTACGACGTGCCGTGATACGGGGCTGGTCAGAAAGCTGCCGAGCAGTTGTAGTGGAGAAAGGAAAGCAGCTTTTTGGACCATTCCCAGCTCATACGAGCTCTGCTTCAACAGCTGCAGGAAAAGCAGTGGGAGGCAGMATCCCTCAGCAGTGAGGTTGAATCAAGTACTTAGGTTTTAAAGGTGTGTGGCTCTAGGGTTACATCTTCAAATCAATATCAGCTACACTCTCTCTTAAAAAATACGTTTTCAAGACTGCAGGTTAGAGATGCCACAGTTCATTGTCAACTAGCCCTGCAGCTTGGACTTGCCTGCATGGGCCTGAAACATAAATGCTGATTTATGCAAGAAATTTCTGCATAATCCTGTTAAAATGAATGGATTAGTTTTATGAATAAAGTTTGCAGGTTTGAGATCTGTGAGGATTTGAAAAAGTATCACATAACCTAAATCTCAGAACATTTTTTTGTGAGGATATGGGTCAAGTAACTGTTTTGCGCTGGATCGTACTAAAAATTAGCGATAAGACTGAAATTAGAAACTCAGATCATTGACAGTCAATCCCAGCTATGCATTATTTATACAATTTAAATTACATATAAGCATGCTCAGCATGCCCTAAAATCATCTGCCAAAATATATAATAYACATTGTATGCTCTTTGCAAAAGGATGAAAGAATAAGAGTAGCTCATGTTTTATACTTGGAGGCCAATATTAACTGCTCAAACAAGAACCATGTTCCAATATTACAAGACAGAGTGCAGTTCCAAGGGCAAAATTTGGCTCTAAAGAACTGAATAGAAATTATTCTTAGAAAGGCTTCAATTATCTCCACAGTAAAACTACTAGAATCCTCATTTTCGTCACTAGAGACACTTGATGAGAGTAGCAGATGGCCACACAAAGCATCCATGCTATTTTATTTGAGATTTTAATGTAAACTGAACTCATAAAATATTTTAAATAAGACTTTTTGAATTGGCACAAGAATTCTTAGTTTTCAAAGGCTGTAGGTCCTAACAAATCTTGAGGAAACCTGAAAATGAATCTTCTTCCCTGATATAACTTGTTCTGTTACTCTCATCCAGTCGTTAGTTTTTTACTGTCCAAATCTCCTTGCAGTTTTTATTCTTGTTGCATATTAGCCTAATACCTTCTTTTATACTGGTCGCTAACAGAAGACTCTGAAGAGC
Organism: Rhea americana; assembly: GCF_003343005.1. NCBI lineage: Eukaryota > Metazoa > Chordata > Aves > Rheiformes > Rheidae > Rhea > Rhea americana. The sequence goes on from NW_028185927.1 coordinate 4,301,683, forward strand.
CTTAGTATTTGCGGCATCTCAATTAAAAGCTGGACAGCAGAAAAAGTCTCTTCTGCTTGGCCAGAATCCTAGCGCCGTCGCTGGCGGTTTGTGGCTGTCGCTTTCCAGGGGTGCTAGAGGCAATTGTGAGAACCCCGTCCTGCTCCCTCTGCAGGAGATGCCCCAAACGGGAGGACGCGTGGGTGCATCTTCAGCAGCCCCTGCCGCAGGGTGGATGCGCGTGGAGTCGGGATCCCGTTTGGTCGTGTCAGCAGGCTAGCAGCGTGGGGATTACTGTTTTGCACCTTATTAAAGATACCGTAAACGCTCTTGCTCAGTGGAGTCAAGTGCCTGGAAGGCACGAAGCATCAGACAGGCGCGTCGACCCCTTCTGCGTTACGGGGGACGCTACAGCTGCTCTTTCTCCCGTGCTCTTAAGAGCAGGAGTTTTCCCATCCGTGTTTTCTGAAGTAGGTATTCCTACGAATGCAAATAAAGGCTGCGTAATCACGGCAACCGCTGTTGTCAGCATAGTCAGGATTTAGTTATAAAGACCGACTCTGTGCGTCTCTTCATTCCTAAGCAGGTATGAAAGGATATGTGAGGTACGATCTGCCCAGTGTACAAAGGAGTTTTGGAAAGAAAGCAAGCTTGAAACTGCTTGTGCAAAGAGAGTACTACGTGGACAGATTCTCTCAGCAAAAACAAAGTGTCTCATAAAGGTTAATTAAACATAAATTTATTAAACATTTTGTCTTTCTGGGTTTTTTTTAGATGTTTAGTCACATTGCTGGGATGAGCGCGTATCCCAATCAAATACATGCAGGATTATTAGTACATGATTCCCACTTGACAGCAAAAGGTTGGAGATGGTTTAATTTGTTCAGCTGTTGTGAGCCTGCTGGAACAACTGCATACCAAAGAAAAGGATTCCACTTTTTTTCTCATTTTGTTTTTCAAATATTTACTCTTATAAAATCACTTAACACTAAGGGTCCATGCTGTCCTTTCAAATCAGTGGAGTTGGGCAGGCACATCTGGTGACAAAATTAGGCTCTATTTATAGGGTGTTTTTTTTTCCCCTGCTCCTAATTCTTCAGTAGCAGCAGTTGCCAGGACTGCCATTTAATAATAACAAAAACCTACTTGTATTTGAATTCAAAAAGCATCATTCTTACTTGGGTATATTTTCATATTACAATATTTCAGTAACTTACCTGTCTTTTTTGGAGTAATAGAAACAGCTTTAACTGATGCTAGATTACATATTTATATCAGGGATCAGGCTGCAAATTCATTCTTTTCCAGAGAGGCAGAAAGATCATGTAAAACTGGTGACCACATGTTGACAGGCTGCATGATTTAACAAAACCAGAGGCAATCATTTCAAAGAAAAATGTTTTATTTTCTGCCAGCAGAGTATAATGGAGAGAAATTGGCTGGTATTATTTTTAAAAATTGCTCAAATCACTGTAGTTAGTACAAAATTGTCTCTGGAACTATTTCCTGTAAGTTAACTAGACATATGATTGTATCCCTTCTATTTTGAATACTGAAGCTCACATTTCATCYGTCTTGTGTAGAGCCTGTCAGGTGTAATAGCTCTTTGTGATGGCTGCTCCTTTTCCTCTTTCTCTTCTGTATCTAMCCCCCCCACCCACAAGCGGATATAGCAGATATTTGGAATACAATTGCTGGTTTTGAGCATCGCACGGCAGTTGTTACTAGCAGTCATTGCACTCCTTTCCCCTTCCCAGGACCGTGTAGGCCCATCATCAGGCAAGTGCCACGTGGTTGGTTTCGAAAATCCAAAAATCCCACCTTACTTACTATGGTTTCAGTATCTAGGTGATTAGTGGCTTTTGGGCTTATCTCAAGAGTTCACTATCAAAACCATGGCCATAGGAATATCTCACGGCACAGGATCAGTCAGCGTATGTACTGAGCCTACCAAAATCTACAGGTCTGGTGCTCATGTGAAACAGAGATGATGAACAGTGCCAGGACCAACAGTTTGGAGGCCTGGACGTGCTTTYCCTGTTGAACAACAGTGCTGTTTGATGGCTAACAGAAATTTGGAAGGCATTCAGCAGCCTTTGAGGAGCAGTCATGTTCTGCCACCAGCCCGTCTCTGACCACCTATGTCGTTTGCCCACAGTGGTTCATACTAGGGCACTTAAATGTCCTCCGTCCCTGTCCACCCTCTGTGGTCAGCCTCGCTGCGGTGGGAGGCCCCCACGGCACACTGAACGCCGCGGAAGGTGGCCAGCCCAGGAGGAGGAGAAAAGCTGGTCCAGGGCTGATGAATTTAAATACCGAGTAATTTCAAAACGCCATGCTATGGCTGAACGGGGATTGAGTGAAGTTGTCTTTCCACCGCAGCGTTCCTCAAGGTACTGGTTGATGGAACTGCAGTGAGTGGGTAACAACCYGATTAATCCAAACTGCCGGTGCTGGGAAACACGGGAAACTTTCTCCCTCTGAGGAATTTCAGTTCGTTTGGGGGGGTGGAGAGAAGGAAAAAAAAAGAAACAAAAAAGATCTGGAGTAGATAAAATATGCACGTCATGCTGAGAAGAAAAAAGAAACTTTTTACTGAGCGTCTCAGCTTATTTCTGAATTCTGTCATTTTTGACCCAATCAGACGTTCTGAGGTGGCATAGAAGAAATTCTTACCTGGGTGCAGTCAGTGCAAGCGATCGCCTTATCCCTCAGAAATAAAATGAAGAAATGGTTGCAGAGGATCAGTCTAGATAAGACGGAGATGATTCTAGATGGCTGGGGGAAAAGATGATGTTGGCTGCTTTAGTTACGAATTACTGTTTCTCTCGTGTTTTAYCTACTCTACAGCCTGTGGAACTTACTAGTGTGTATCCTTCAGAAGTGAGAGTAGATCTGTCAGTGGCCAGGAATGAAATACTGGGGTAAATGCACAATTGGCATTATAGGTCATAGTTGTATTTCTTTCTGTCTTCCTTCTGTGAATCTCTAACTGGGAACACGTTAAGTTTTCTTATAAGTAGCAGAACACTGTAGCCCCACTGATGCTATTTCAAATACAGACTAAGGTGATCTTTAAACATATAAACTGACATATTGAACTTGGAAAATGATGTTACACACTGATGACTGCTACTGTGTCCAGTGTTGAAATTTTTGAATCAAATTATCTTGAAAAAAGGAGAATGCTGCTAAAATGAAGTGTGGAAAACACATACAATGACTGAGTTTATTTAGTCAATCAATATATCTTATCAAAGAGAAGGTTAAAAGGGTGACTTGATCCTGGCCTGTAATTACCCAAATAGGAAGAAGATAGCAGATATTTGGAGTTTCTTTTGTTTAGTGGACAAAGGAAAAGCAAGATCCAGAGAGTGAAAGCTGAAGTCAGCAAAGCTGAAACTGGAAATAAAATGCAAAATGTTAATGAACATTTTGAGGATAATTTAAACATTGCAGCTGCTTAGTATTAGTAAAATCTTTACCTCTTGAAACTTTCAAATCAAGATTGATATTTTTGCACAGGAAACCTTCCAATTCATGCGTGGCTTATTGAAAAATGCAGGAATGCATTGAAAAATGGGTATGGCCTGTGTCATGTAGAAARTCCCTAGAAAATCATAATATTCCTCTCTCATGTGGAGCAGTGAAGCTCTGATGGGAGATGCTTTACCTGCTGAGTAATTCAGAAGACCCTGGAGGYGAGGAGTTTTTGAGGAGGAGACCTTGCCTCCAGCGCTTGCTTTCTGTCATGGGGTGGTGTTTCTCATGTTTGTCATCTCCAGGGCTGGCTGGCCGGCCCTTTTTGAGAAAGTGCCTTTGTCAGGAGCTGTGCTCCCTGGTGGAAGTGCAGTCTGGGAGGCCGCGGGGCAGTATTTCAGACYACTGGTAACAAGTGTTATTACCTTTGATACAAGTAGTCGGATGGATTTAGGACACTGCTATGGTTGCTTGTCGTTGGATATTACAGATGAAGGTAAGCATTATTGTAGAATGTGAGATTTGTCTATTAAGTCTTGGAGGCTATTGGTTAAATGTTACTTTTTACAGTTATAGGATTGTAATTGATAATGTGTGGAAAGATGTTAGCATATCACAGAATCAGTAAGGTTGGCAGGGACCTCTGGAGATCGTCTAGTCCAACTTCCCTGCTCAGCAGGGTCACCTAGAGCATGTTAGGGTTGCATCCAGGTGGGCCTTGAATATCGCTACTTTGGTCACAAAATTTCTTTTTGGCTAATCCATATCTGAAAAACTTAAGCAGAAATTAGATTCTGGATCTGCTGGAAGTGCCTCAAAACTTCTAAAATGAGTAGGGAGCAGAGAGCAGTGGCTGCTGTGCTGGATGCATGAGGGAGATGTTCATGGTCTGGGTGGAGTACATGACCTCTGGCTATCGGCTGTTCTCAGCCCTTCAGGAAACATAATAGCCCAATAATGTGTGTGGCCARTGCTGATGTGTGTAAGGTGAACAAAGAAATTCTTTCTCTTTCAGTGAGTGTGGATACTGTTTTTATCTCTATCATACCAAAACTGCTGAAAAAATATGTTTTTTTTCCATATGTCCTGTAGGTAAAGACATGCAGGTCTTAGGTATTATAATTAGGTGTTATGCACCTAAAAATCACAGAGCTATATAACTTAAAAATGGCTCAAGGAGTTTTTATCTAACCTTCTGCTTACAAAATTTCATTTGGGTGCTGAGTACCATCATGCAAAATTCCAACTGAAAGGCTATTTCTTAAAGAAGGTTGTAACAGCCTGAAAGCAAAATTTTCATCAACCTGTTAAAATTATGCAGTGCTATTATAATGCACTTAAACATGGTGATACAGGCAACATTTCTTTTTAAATGTTAAAAATAAAATTGATTGCTCTTGGGACTTTTTGCTTTTTAATCCTTACATAGCTTTGTTTTGTTTGTTTATTCATTTACTGTGAATGAAGGTGGAATGGAATAAAGGAGAGACCATGGATTTTCTGAGGGTTTCTTAGGTTTCTGGGGCTCTTTAATAGGTTATCATTCAATCCTTCTTTTTTTTTCTTTCTTTTTTTCTTTAAGAAACTTCTTTTTACCATTGACGAAAAGCAGAAGTGGTTTGTGATTAGAGACTGGTGGTGTGCTGWGCACAGTAACACGTTGCTTCATGAAGCTTATTTGTACCAACCTGTAAACTATAATCTCAGCTGTGAAAACACATACTTTTCTATCTGGTTGTCCATACCCAGTGCTTAGGATTTAGGGAACAGTTCCCTTTTCCTACACTGATTGTAGGATTCTGCAGGATTTGGCAAGTCTTTCCTGTTGGAAGTGAGGAGGTACAAGTAAAGCTTAACTCCTTCAACAAACAGGTAGCGTATATGAAGCCAGACTAGGAAAATACACGTTAATGCTATTTATGGAAGACCTGTGTGCGTTTGTGTTTGAAGTAAGTGATCATCCTGTGTCCAAACCTACACACCTGGCTGTTCTTGTTTCTTAAAACTTTATACCCTGGTGTAACTCTACCAATGGTATGAAAACTGTCCGTTTAGACTTGAAAAATCCAGTTACTGGCTTAAAAATTAATGGCTTTTTTTTCCCCTGTTTGATTTATTAATGTTTTCTGGCCAGACTTCTTCCTCCCTCCTCTCCAAATTACTTCTGCCCTTCCCCAGTGTCTGCCTAATGCTTAGAGTTGTAACTTCTCCCATAGGCGCAAGCAGAAAGTAAACGTGGCTGCTCTGCGAGGGAACTTGGTGGAGATTGCAGCCTGTCCGGGGAGGCAATAAGCAGGCAGTAATAAGCAGCAGTTTAGTCTGTGTGTGTGTAAGAGGTGCCTGGCTGTGCTGCAGACCTCACRATCTTGTGCTCTACTGAAATTAGTTCTCATTAATTTCAGTGGCTGAGGGTTCAAGCCAGTAGCCTAGAAGTGAAGRAAAGGTCTTGTAGCTCCTTCACGCTCTACAGAGGTGTTTGTAACAGCTAGCGCTATGCCTGTGAGAGCAGAGCTCGTGTTTCTGGAAAGATGCGCTCGAGTAGGTCTGGTGATGAGCTTCTGGAGACTCGCGCAGGAAGCAGGGTCTTCCTGAGATTGCACAGGCAAAATCTTGCTTGCATTGCTCAGTCTTGAGAACTCAAAACGGGTCCGTCTACACCACAGCTTGGAGCTGGGATTGCCTTTTTTTTTTTTTCTGGAACTACCTTTAAATTAGGTAGCTTGAGTATCAGCGACAGCCTGACAGAGGTGAGTACAGGTTTTATACAGACTCCAAAACATGCCCAGACTTGGGGGTGAAATTGGGCATGTAGCTTGCCCTGAGTCTATCCTGTTGTTGCTCTGTTGTTAGTTTTAAGATAGCTTTATTGTGTCTCCCTAAGCTGCAGGAGCTCCTCTGGATTGYAGGGCTGATATATCCGATATCTTTCCAAACCTTCTTCRTGAAAGGTCTTCTAATTGCTCCCARTAGTAGGGTCTGAAACTACAGCTTGCATCTCTTCAGCATAGCTCCATCAGTCTTAAGCATAACTTTTAGATGGGAAGGAGCGAATTGCGGGATGAGAAGGGTGGCAGTGATARCAATGGTCAGGGAGATAAAGCATGTTATTTTCCTGCATATGCATCTTGATATAATAGTAGTTCAGATTACACCACCTAAGAGAGTTTTTTATGGGACAAGAGTGAAAGGGAGAGGTGAGAAAGCTTGTCTCTTTTCCTGGCTCTGAAAACTAAATTGGAATGGGTAGTTACAGAAAGCCCAGCCAATTCTAACAAAATCCCTATTTAGGTCATCTCTGAAGAACAAACATGGGACATCTTAATGCAAAATTGTGCTCTCAGGCCTGTCAGCAGTAGTGTAACTCTAGGTAAAGRCAAACCTCCTCATACAGACACAGCAAATACAAAATAAATAAATAAAATTTTAGTAGTCTAGCTCTTTGTACCAGAGCTACCACTGGTAAAATAACGTTATGGAAGATAATGGCCCTAGCTGATATAAATGTTCCAGCAAAAATCTCTGCCACAGATCTGACACAGGTGTAGAAAATAGCAGTGGTCTGCTCATCCTTTACAAGAGTGATTCGGGGGCTGCAAATCAGAATCTCCTAATCTGAGATGCTGCTCCTTACGGACAGGACTCCCAAGAGGAGACCTCTGACTGACGAGTTTGAATTCTGTTTATTCATTTCACGCCGTGGCYTATTTAGGTAGCGACCGCTACTTACCCCAAAGCGTGAAGCTCATACCTAACTCGTGAGGGGGACTGAGACAGCACGCGGCGATAGCTTGGGCTGAAACTACCCTTTTTTTGTCGTTTAACGCGCCCCTTCTGCGTTGGGCAGGTGGCTGTGGTGTGCAGGGCCTGCGGGTCCCGCTGTCCTCTTTCGGTCCCCCCACGCGCTGCGGCGGGTGTAGTTTCGCACGTTTCTGTGCGACTGCCGGCGGTCGGGGCCGTGTTTGCATCCTGGCGGCGGCGTACCTGCGGTGTTTCTTTGGCTGCCCGTAGAAAAGACTATAGTAAAGGTGCGCTTTTCATCTTAATGCTGAATAAATTACTTCTTTACATATTCGGTAATATATTCTCCTGTCACCTACCTCTTGTTATTGTTAATTGGAATTGCTTACGCTCGTTGAGAGAGGAGTACTTTTCATCCTGTTTTGAATGAAAATCTGTAATCTGGAATTTGTTTCTAAACTTCAGTCATGAGGAGAGCAGCGCAGGAAATTGCTGCTGTTCCACCAAATTAGCTTCTCAGATATCCTTTTAATTGGAGACCATAACTCAGATTCTTAGTATTTTAGGAAGCCGAACAATACAAATTGAAATACAGATATTTCCAGTAAGAGCTCTGTTCAAAGAAGGCTTTTATACGCAGATGAGTCTGCTAACAAATAGCATGTCATATGATAATGAGGCCATGTTTTCCTCAGCAGTTTCACATTTCCTAACTGCACCGCTGTGAAATAAGTGGAGTGTTTATCTACTCTCTCTTAACCTGACAAATCTCTGCTAGGGACTAGTGTGCCCACTATAGACAGAACACATGTATACCAAAAAAAAAGTCTAAACTCTCAGTCAGAAACACACCACTTCCCAACGCAATATATTAYGCTTGTTCGGAACATTCATTTCCTCCAAAGTATTCTTTTTTAATGTAGAAGGCTTCAATTTATGTTTAAGAACAAGTAACCTATAGTACTCTGACAGCCGTTCACACTTAATTTCTTTGCATTAAACCAACAGCATTCTTTTCCACAAACATCTATTGTTAGGACAATGCTCTCAGACGGAATTTATGAGAAATGGAATTATGTTACCAAGGAGATAGCATTTACTATAATGAAGAGTAGATCCTAGAAAATGGCCCCTTTTACAGCAGCTCAGAACAGAGCCACAAAAGCAATTGATTGGTCTTGGCATTTAGTCTTATATCAGCTGTGTCATCCATAGCTTCAGGAGTGAGAACACTAATCTGAAGTGACATTTCTGTTCTGGCGGGCTTTTCTGCCCTGATGAAAGCAATTACTTCATTCCTAAATGATAATTTGCAGGAGTTTCAACCACTTTAATTGATAATTTTTTTGTTCTGAGAAGTTCAATTGTGAAGTGATTAGCTGATTTGGTAAATAGAAATTTAAGGTGTGAAATGTACAAGTTGCTCCAAGGTAAAGTGCTGTTTATTGGGTGCTGCAAAATTGCTTGATAAAACTGCAGTTTCTCTATTACCAGGAGGCTGCCAATTGCTTAGCTCAACATAAAAAGTAAAGAAGATCAAAACTGGTATTCTGGTTGTAGAGTTTAGGTTTGAACTGATGTATCACAGCTCACTTAATTGCTGCTGTATCAAAGTGTGCAGTAGTTTTAAAAGGTTGTGTAGGATGCTGATTTTGTCATTCTTTTTTTTCTTTTTTTTCTTTTTTTTTTCCTTTTTTAAAAAAAGACAAAATACTGCCAGGTTCCTCTTGTTGTGTTCCAATGACTTGCTCTGGAAGTAAATTCAGTTATTTAAATGTTACAACAAAGACACTTATTGGTGAGAAAACATTCAATTTAATGATTGGTTCAAGCATACACAAACCTTTTTCTGAAAAAAAATGTACTTCTTTGAACCATTTTTTCACATTGAAAACAAAATAAAGGAAACACCTTTACTTTCAGATAAAAGCCCAAACAAAGCAACCTCAAGTCCCTGTGATATATTAAAAAAAAAAAAAAGCTTCAGTTAATATAGGTATTATTTTTTCATAAGTTGCATGTTATTTTTACAATAATTGTTAAAACAGTTGGCAAAATGTATTTTTTTGCTATCTACAAGGAAAGGAGGCATTTTAATAGAAACCAGTTTTGTGATATTTTCTTGTATAGTGAAAAAATAATGGTCATTTCATGTGTTAAATGAGAAATATAAAGCAAAAATGAAGGTCAAACTGATTTAGCACATCAAACAGTCTTTGTCAGCCAAGCTTAATGTATCCTGAGTTTGTGGAACAAATGAAATTTTGCTGCTATGTTACACTTTGCTTCCAAACAACCATTACAACTGGTTTTATATATTGTGTGAGCATCAGACCATCAAACAGTGCATCTTTACTGACGTGTTGCTGCAGTGATGATCTACAGCAGCAATCTGCCATTTATATAAGGGCAAAATGTGCATCTATATTTAGTTGTGAAATTGGCCTATTATACTCTTGATGTTTACAGAGGCTAACATAAATTAATGATGACAGCTATGAGCAGTGCATTAGTTAAGCAGCAGAGTTTTTACCTTGAACTTGAAGGTTCCAGCTTCAACTTCCAGCATGTGCTATATAGCTTTCTTCACACATTAAAGAAGGGCTTCTGAGATCATTGCTTTTTCTTGGACAGCATTAAATGGCTTCAATTTGTGGGCTCTGCCATAGATGATAATATCAGATAATGGTTTTGTTTACGTTTGTGGCAAACTTTTGCCTCCTAAGAACAGCGATATTCGTAGTGTGGGGAAAAAACGAATGCCCCAGAAAAGCATTTTGTTCGTTCAGAGGGTCTGATGCGACTGACTTTGGACTCGGATGTCAGCGAGGGAAAGGACAGCTGGAGAAAGCCGTGTGGCCTGCTGGATTGTGCGCCGCACCTGAAAGCGTTTCGCAGCTGAAAGGAGGTGCAGGAGGTGCTTTTCGCGTGGCGGCTCCTCGCGCAGCTCGTGTCGGAGCAAGCACAGATCCTGCAGTGACTGTGGATTCCGCCGTTAACTCTGACCGCGGACCTGACAAGTGTGCAGGTGTTCAAAGGTCCACGAGTTAAAATGCTGAAGTCTTTGATGAATTTTTGATGGATGCATTTTTAATGCGGGTCGACCTTTTTCCTTTGAGGCTGCATGCTAGATTAATTGATAAATAGTGAGACTGTGCAATGTTCGGCTCTCCTAGGCAAACAAGTAGGAAAATCCATAAAAATCTGCCTGTCTGACTTCTCAGACATACTTAAAAAAGAAAGAAGAAGAAGATGGTAAAATTTAATATGGCTTTTGATTTTTTTTGTTCCTTTTTTTTGGGGGGGGGGGGATATTTTGGTTTGGTTTTGGAGGTTTTACGGTCCCAGTACTTTTCTCATTTAAGCAGTGTAACGGTTTTCTATTAATCTTGAAGTTCTTAGTACTGAGCTTAGAAACAACCTATATGAAGAGGAAGCCTCTATGGATAGGACACKAGGAAAAAAAGAAAAGCAGAGAAAGGAAGAAAATACTGAGTCGGAAAGTTGTCTCAGAAGAATAAAATCCAAAAAGTGATAGCAAAACAGTGTGTAGAAATTAGAGCTAAACATATTAACATACTTTCAGTATGGATTTTTCATAACTAACTGAGTTTGAGTTCATTTTTTAAAATTGGAGAGTGTTTTCTTGTAGTTCACCTTCACATCTGCAGGATCACTAGCTCTTTTACTTCATTTTCCTCTACTCACTTGTAACTACTATCCTGAAAACATATCCAGTTTTGTGCATATTTATGAACTCATATTTATGAAACTGTGTATATATTTTGTGCATAAATATGCATATTTAGAGCATAACATTTAGAAAAAACAGACAATAACAGATAATAAGAGGCTTTAGGCTCCTATTGCCATCAGTGCCGACGCTTGACTTGCTAGACTGGACTTTTCAACTGCAATATGTGCAATTAAGCCACGCAGGCTCCTCTGCTCTTCTTTCTTCACATTTCTCCCAGCCCAGATCTACTGTAGAGTCTGTGAACGCATTTCAGATGAAGTACTGTTTTTAAGATGTCACTATTAGTAGATATTTCCCCAGAAGACCGCAGGCATAAAAAGAGCCATGTAAAAGCAAAAGAAATACTTTTCCAAACAATTATTCTTTTGATTCTGGTGCTATCCCATTTGTGGAGCTTCGCATTAAGTGTAATTAACCTATAATAAAATGATCAGTGAAATGAAAACAGGAGATTTTTGTAGGGCAGAACTTCAGTGGACTTGGACAACACTCTTTTGTTGAATTGCCTAGCCAGTAAGAGCCAGCTTTCCTGTGTGCTTGTTGATATAAACAGGTTTACCTGCCATCATTRTTTTCTTTGGTCAGCTTGAAGCCTCCTCAGCAATGGGGCTAAGGGAACAGGTAATACAGATGAGTCCTGTAAGAGGTCAGAGTGTACAAAAAATCATATTAGTTGAATTGCCCTACTCATCACTATACTGCATTGATATAAGTACCGAAATGATCTAAATATAAAAAATAAATGGGAAAAATCTAAATTTGATCTTAACATTAAAAAGTCTAAAATAATAAACCCATATCATAACTTACAGTAAGGTAAGAACAAGATGAGAACATGTTGCCAGCATACATCATGGAGAATTACACTACTGCCCATCCGTGGGCTCGGGCAGCGGTGCGTGTGTGTTTCCTGATGCAGTGCTGCAGCTGAACTCGATAGCCCGGAAGCATTGCTGTGTGCTTTATATTGGAAAACATGATACAYGGCAGGACATACGTAACGGAAAGTCTCTTTCGGTGGGTAGAGAGACAACAGGGCTGGGACTGAATCATGTAGCTCCGCGCTGCTTTTTGCCCTGGATTCATGGTGTGAGCAAATATTACACATCCTTCCTGTATTACCTACCTGTTTTTTTTTTTTTTTTTTTTTTTTGGTGAGATGAGTATAGCATCCACCTGACGAAGGCCTTTGGAGAGCTGGAGAACGTTTGGACTTTGTGATCCTTAGATTTAAGATGRCTCTAATTTAAAAGTACATGCGTGTGTATGCACACGTGAAGCATTGCTTCRTTTTCTGCGAAGCTTGTTAAAACGTTATTAGATATTGCTAAGCGTTATGGTTGTACTGTATCTGCTTTTGCTGCTACTAATCCGTATTGCTGTTAGAGGCTTAAGAAATTCGCTAGTGGTTGATAACAGCTGAATTAACAAGTGTGATATTGTTCAGCACAATGAGAAAAAGCGCGGTGTTCTGGAATAGTATTGTGCCTGAAAAGTTCCTCCTCGAGTCAAGGAGGATTTCGATAGCGTTACAAAAAACACTAAGCATTCGTAACGGTTCCGTGTGCTTTTTTGCTTGTAGCTAATGAAAATGAGCACTGAACTCTGCCGGTGAGTCCCTCCAGCCCTGTGGTTCGGCTGTGGCCCCCCACACGTCTCCCGTTGCATCGCTTCAACCCCTGCTGGCCCGCAGGGCTGGAGCTGGGGAGCTGGCGCTCCCGAGGCGCTTGCWGGGTGTCTGAAACGGGCCAGAACTGGCATGCGTGTGCTCCCAAGCTGTATGTTTAAATTGCAGATAGAAATATTTATTTGTAACCGTAGACGTTCCTCTGTTTTTGTTTGCAGATCTACAGAATTAAACCCTGAAAGTTATTTCACTGATTTATACTGCCCAAAGCGAGAGACAGTACTGGGTACCGATGTGCTAAAAATCCTTGTTAATGTAGGTCAATGCATCTGTTGATATGCGGTAACATATTTGACAGCTATTATATGCTGCAAAACTTAGGAGGTGCGATTGGCCCATCTTTAAAGTGACAGATGATGACCTGTCAGACATGCAGAGGTTGTAGTTGCRTGCACAGATAGGGATGCATATATATGCTTATAAATATAAAAGATATAAAGTGATGTGGAGGCACAGATGAAGCAGGTTAAGCTTGGAATGACCACAAGCACAATGAAATCATGAGTGAGTTATGAGCACCAATAAAACTTTTATGCAACACCATATTATCATGTCTTCTGCATCTGCAGTGTCTTTAATAGAAAAATTACTTTAGAAATGTTGCGTACACCATTTTAAAATTAGATGGTAACGGTTGTTGTACCCTTTCATCTGTAAAAGCAGACCCGCTTTATATCAGTCTATCTGGAAAGGCAGTAAAAGGAAAAATAATATATTTTGGAAAGCTGTAATCTAAAATAGCATTAGTTTTCTAGTCATTAAATATTCTGTTTATATGCTATAGCTGCTCAGAATTATCAAGCGGGAGCGCCTGGAAGCTCCTTTGCCTTTTTTAAGGGGCTCTGCATATGGAGCTTCCTGGAGAAGTATGTTCTTAAGGACGTAAATGAAACTTAACATAGYGTGATGGCGTCATCCTTTGATGTCATGTAGTGATGCACGCTGATCCAGCAAAGCAGGAACAACCCRTGTCCCCTTTGGGTAGGTGTCACACTTTGTGGTTTTCTTGCCAGAACTGTGGGTAGCATACGTAGCTTCTGCTCGCCTGCCGGGAGACCCTGTTTGAGAACTACTCCTCACGTGAGAGCTTTCGGACGAGTGRTGCTTGGTGCCTTCTGGAGGTTGGTTTGTGAAATCCGCTGAGTAAATATGGGCATGGCTTCCCACGCTGCTGCTACTCTTGGTAGCAGGAGAGCCTGCAGGTATTTCTAAGCGTTTATGTTACCAAGAACCATCGAATGGCTGTGTCATACCACAGGACCTGAGACGTGTTTASCTCCTGTGCCAGCACTAATGCTTTCTGACGTGAGCTTTGCACTTTCATCCTCTGGGATTATCAGCGCCAGCACATTGCTCACTTAGGAGCACCACTGACGGCGAAGTTGATGTTGGCTATCAAAATCGCAGGTGCCAGCAAGGACACCAATGATGTTTAGGACATAGCTGATGAATTCCTACATCCTCACAAATTAATGACCCATTGTATGGCCTAAGTGGAGTGTCTGAGGCTRTGAGTGTGCTTCCCTAGTGGAGTTTATATAGAGTAGAAATTAAAACTTCTGTCTTRATTTCTGTTTCATCAGACACTGTTCCTAGCATAATGCACTGATGCCAAGAGGAGAGGGCTAAAAGCTGCAAGCTCCTTGACCTGATTATCTTGATGGAAGCTTCCACAAATGACAAYATACAGAAGGGCTGAGAGAAGGAAGATGTTATGAGTAGTATTGTTTTTCAGGAGTTGCTTTTGTACATCTATGCCTATATCTTGGGATTTTATATTCTTCAAGTCTGAATACCCACAAGCAGCCCCAAAGGCTGTTGTTTACTTCTAGGTAGCCTTGCTTTTCAGCTTAGGTTTCCATTACAAATGTTAATGATCCAATAATATGTTTTAAGTTTACACTGCAATATTTTTTTCGGTTTCAGTAATGTGCTCAACTCTATAGGACACACAAACTGCATAAATATTATATACAGTAGAGCAGATTCAGCCTCTGGTTTTGCTAAGGAATATTCTATCACTTTCCATTTTTTTTGATTGCCTTTCAGTTCCAAAAGTTGCTGGGGCCTGTGATGTTTATGACTTGTTTTACTAGGGATGTCTTAAAAACCACCTTCTTACATAAAACTAAAATTAGGTGCTGTGGAGAGAAGGGGCAGGACCGACACTCTGAACATAGCCTTTCAGATAAAATCTAGAATCCCCTGGCTTTTCTGGATTCTTCCAGCTTCAGCTTGCCTTAGGGACTCTTGGGGTCCTTCAGCCTGACTCTTGAGCAAAGAAGAAAGAAGTGTGATGACACGTAGCAAATGCCACCCCTTGTGCAATGGAAATGACCTGTCACTTGCAACAAGTTGAGCGGAGAAACTTTTTTTTAATGTTACCAGTGAAGATATTTAACTTGTCTTAGAATATCTTTTCACCCCTCACTGAAACTAATAGGATGATTCACACCTCACAGATGTGTATACATTAAAAAAAACCAACTTCTGTTGGCTATAGTTTATGTACTTTTTGAGAGGTTTTTTTCACGTCTATCGTGGTAGACATCCAAAATTCAAAACTCCATGGAAAGACATATGCGATTAGCGTTACAAAACCTAATTTTCAGGTATTTTTCTCCTAGAATATAATTTGAATTAGCTGCCAACAGTCTGTGTAATAATGTGTCTTAATGAAGACAAGTAGGTACCTTAGATGGGATTCAGTAGGACACTTGCTGTTTATCTGTGGGTAAAGAGGTRCCTTTTCTGCCTGATATCTTTACCTCTCACCTTCCCTCTCTCTTTGCTTGCTCTCTTTTTAAATATACCTGCTTTTAGTACAGAGTTGTGTACAGGATATAATTTATTAAGCACTTTCAGGGAAGTGTGATGGAGAGATTTCATTTGGGTTTTAGGGACCCAGCTGATCTTTTCTTTTAAGTCTAAGTGTGTCTTGGGCATGCACAGCCCCAAAAGTGCTGGTAAGAAAGAATACTAAAATGAAAGAAGTAAAACTTTGGAGTTTAAAATATCTCCAAATTAGGATGATAGGTAAATAGAGGTCTCAGTATCATGGTATTAGATATACATGCCTAAATTCTACCTAAATACTTCCTATGCTAAAGTGCTCCTGTAAATCTGGTCATTAAGATGTTTTTGTTGGTTAAAGCTGAGATTTCAGGGAGGGTTGTAGAAGCTACAAAGAAGCATGCGCTATTCCAGATACTGGTTGAATTCCACCAATAATTAGCTAATGGCATTGCAGTCRTAACTTCATCAAATAAAAAATGTAATCAAATGAGGCAAAGGAAAGATGTGGTCTTTGCGACAGACACGAACCGCTCGCTTTAACACACTGATTGGCAGACAGAAACATCAACACTGATACCAATCTCTATCTGCCAAGACAGAAGAAGTATGGCCAAGCTGGTCATATCCTTATCACAAAATATGTTTAAAAACTCTCATGAAACAAAAATGAGGCAATTCCTCTTCTTTTTGCATCATCTGCATACACATTGACTCCTGACCTTCTGGGAAAGATCAGCAGTTACCCAGTATCATCACGCTGTGTGTTCAGCAATTAAACCAACKCACCAATTAAATAGCCCAAGAAAAAGATCTGCACTACCTTTAGGCCTCTCCCCATGCATACTGGTGGTAACCAGCGAAACACTGATGCAACGGGAGCAAACAAATGTCTCTCTGCACTCCCACCTGCTCAGGGTAGAGCAGAAAGTCTCCTCTGGCCGGGAAGTTGTCTGGGAGCCTGACATGTAYGCGGTAGTGAATTAAAATCAGAAGCCTGATGCACATAACTCTGTTAACTGCTTGCTCACCCCTCTGGCAAAGGTTGCTGCTCCCRCAGCAAGGACAGCTGAGCAACTCGTAAAGAACAGCTTCTTGAAATCCAGGGAGGTTTATGTTGCCGCACCAGACTTTAAACTTCTGCAGCTCTGAAGCTGCTTTACAGCCTGCTTGGTCATCTCGGCTSCCGGCGCGGCAGCCCCTGGCAGAGACAGCGCATGCTCCAGTCATCTGCTTCTGTCTCCTCCTCCCTAGGGTCAGAATTTGGCACAAACGTAGGTGAAGGTGGGTTGCGGTGGGCCAGGAGAAGCGCCGGCGCCCGGGCGGGTAAACGCCGCGCGAGYGCAGCGGGCTCCTGCGAACCCGTGGGACTGGCAGCAGGGGAAGAACAGGCAGGCGAGAAGGCAAGCGGTGAAATGAGTTAAGAGCAGTGACTTAACATGTTGGCTACCACTGAGACACAAACGCTATTATTAGTTTTAAATACTCAAAGACTATGGCTGTGAAATACATCCTGAAGCCTGCCTACCTATGCACAACAGCATTTTAAAAAGTGTGCTAATTTGTCTAGAAGACCAACAATGTAAAAGTAAGCAGGTTAAATGTGACAGAAAACAAATATTGATGAATGTCCTGCTTTGTTTTATTTTGTTTTTTTCAGTTTACAAGCTTTGAGGAAGGAAAAGTCCCGAGATGCTGCTCGCTCTCGCCGGGGAAAGGAGAATTTTGAATTCTATGAGTTGGCAAAGTTGTTGCCTCTGCCKGCAGCCATCACCAGTCAGCTTGACAAGGCGTCCATCATCCGACTTACAATTAGTTATCTGAAAATGAGGGACTTTGCTAATCAAGGAGATCCTCCGTGGAACTTGAGGATGGAAGGACCTCCGCCTAATACATCAGTGAAAGGTACGAAGCAAACGTGCTGTGTAGTATTGAATATGGCAGCCTTTAGTAACCTCTAAATTGAAATTTTTACCATCATCCTTTCTTCTTTCCCTGCATATCAAATCCTTTAAAGGGATGCAAATGTGGAAATCTGAGGTCTGCATGAGAAAGACACCATGTGAAGGTGAAATAAACCTCTTATTTTATTCATCATTTTTTAACAACAAACTTATCAATATAACCATTATAGCCTTAAGGCTCCTTGGGAAATGTAGCTTAAATTGTTTAAAGTTATTTAGCAATGATTGAGTTGCTTTGTTTGTTTCAATATTTTACAAAAGGATGGTTTGAGTGGATCATGGCATCATTTCTTGATGTGAGGACTCAAACATTGCAGCAGTTCTCTGAATTGTGTGGCAAAACATTAAAGACAGAATTGTGTGTTTGATAAGTTCAAGAGCATCACATTTAGGTTTTCCAGTCATCAGGCCAGAGACCAGGATTTTGTGTATCATCTGGTAACGTGTATGTGAATTATTCTGACTTCTGAGTCTGTAGGCATCTATCGGCATTTTAGCCGAAAATAGACTGTTTTCAATATTGAACATCATTTCATGTTTAAACAAGCAGTTGGGAACAAAACAGGTGGTGTTTTTTGACAGGAGATGCCATAGAAGTCTGGTAATAGAGAAATCAAACTAGATTTTAGAGGCTGTATATGTATTAATTGATCCTAACTGGTGTTTCTAATGACTCTTATAAACTGGACATTTTTTGTAATTTTTTTTACTGATACTCCTTCTTACATAGATGAGTGTGATCTTGCTGTCTGAAAAGTATTTCAACTTAGTTTACAAATTGTGTTAATGAAACCCAGTTGCCCAAAACCATGGAAGTGTGAYTGGCCTGGTTTTGACAGCACAGAAAATTACTCTGTTTTATTTCAGATACTGATCTCACATTTTGAAGGAGAAATATTTTGGAAAGATGCATATGAGATTTGAGAACTTATTTTCTGTGTATCAGGGAACTTAAGGGTCTACACCAAACTGGATAGACTGTATATAGTGTGAGGCAACAGAAATATCCACATCTAAAAGCAGATGTGGGAGGATAGGATCTCATTTATCAACCTAAAAATACTACCCGTGCAGGGTTACTGGTACTGGCTGCACAAATAGCTTTTACTTGCTTTTCCATTCAGAGGAAATACTGTTAGTAAAGAAAAGTTACAATTTTCACTGGAAGGAGAAGATAGACGTGGAGGGCAAAAGCAAAGGAATTTCAGACTGATGAGTTAGTAGCTGGACATATCTGTGTCACTACATATATTTCATTTATATTACCCGCCACATCATATATGAATTTTCATGAAGGAAAAAAAGGTGATTGCATCATCGAGAGCCCGAATATAACGTGGTTCATCGGACTTGTGATATAACATGCAGATGTTTCYCATTTTTTCAGTGTGAGAGTTTATTCTCAGGTAATGAAACAAGCAGTGTTTTGAGAGAGACGTAAAGAGGACTCTTTGCCRTATCTGTCTGTTAAAATTGGCAATCCCTCCCAGCCCCGCCACAGTGCTGCTCTAAGGTGCCCCGTGTTGCGGGAAGSCTGCAGTCTGCAGGTCTCTATATAAGTTTGTAGAGCATCTGGGATGTGTCTGTCTTACCATCTTCTTGTGGAGTAAGAATATAYGTGTGAATAGCGATGCTTTCATTTCTGTGCTTCATCCAGTCTGTTGATGGAAAGAATTTTAGGGAGAACGAAGCCATGTTCTTGGAAAAGAGTATATTTGAACAAAAATAGTCTAGTCTAGATGAACATGTTTCCTCCTTTGAAAAAGGCAGGTAAACACTTAATGCTGTCTTTCCATCCTGTTTGAGGCAGTGATCTGGTTCCTCCACCCAGGTGGTTCCTTTTCTAGCCATCCCATACCCAGGAGGCTTTTGGAAGCCCAGGAGATCTAGTATTTTTTCTTGCATGTTTGGGTGGAAGGTCTTCCTACTAACCAAGATTGTATTTGGTTTGTGTCAGTGTACTGAAATAATGTATAGCCCCTACCAATAAATAGTGCCTCATTGTGTAAGAATTCACCACAAGCAGGTTGATCTGTAAAATACAAGTATGTTTTATTATCTCAGCAGTTCTCTTTGTACAGAAACCTGTTAGCACATTCTGATCAAACATTCATGAAATTACATCAAAAGAAATTCATTTTCATTTATTAAGGTTATTTTTTGCTGCCCTTGAAGAAGTTCATACGGATAAACAAGCTCACATAAATAGCCTGCAGCTTCATGTGAAGTATGGTTGATAATYCTACAATAAAACACTAGACGTTATACTTTCCGTTTCCCCAAGCAATCTCACAAATAGACTTAAAGGC
This sequence comes from Rhea americana, assembly GCF_003343005.1. Taxonomy (NCBI): domain Eukaryota; kingdom Metazoa; phylum Chordata; class Aves; order Rheiformes; family Rheidae; genus Rhea; species Rhea americana. The sequence goes on from NW_028185927.1 coordinate 4,321,390, forward strand.
ATTTGGAAAATTATAAGAGAGGAACATACGCTGCGTAGGCAACTGCTTTATTCATTTATTTTTACAAATGTGGTGGCCTACTTGTTAATATTTAAATTTCAAAGCTTAGTTTTAAATTTGTCCCCTAGTACTGTACAGCAATTTAATCATTTTAATTTAGTATTTCAGGAAGGTCCTTTACTCTGCCCAGTATTTATCATGGCTTTTCTTAAAAGTCTGTAAAAACTGATGAGTTTGTTTTCTTATGCCTATTGTGTAGCAACTTGTAGTGATTTTGCCTGAAAACGCACACTCAGGTGACTCCTTGTAATATTTTCAGAGTCAATTACTTCATGGAAATGATATCTTGAGCAATTGGATAGTAACAGATAGTTTTCTCCATTATTTTAGAAATATCTGTATTGTTATAATACAGATCAAATCTACAATGAACATTATGCATTATTCAAGAAATGACCAGGCATTCTCAGCAGTGTTTCAGCTAAATAACTGATGATTGTAACCTTTAAAGAAATCTCATTGTGGTGACTATTGGTAAATCATTTCTCCATTCATAGTAATCTTTATTTAGAGGCTATCTAGAAACCATTATATCTTTTATTAATCTTAAAAGGAATAGCCAATGATTTGACATTTGCTAAAAACGGATAAATTTTCCATCTTCTAACAGAGCAGACTTCAGTCAATTTTTGGCACATTGTCTATTGTCTAAGACTTTATTTATGAAGTATTAGGCCTTCTAAACAAATACACATATAACTTGCAGCAGATGAGTTTTAGGATTACAGTTCTTAAAGACCAGGACATGATTATCATATGGCAGGAAATAGTTAAAAAAAAAAAAAAAAAAAATCCAATAGGAATAAATTGTTATTTTCTGCATAGTGCATACACTATATTATGATCAGCAGTACTCTTCCACCCTGCTCCTCCCAAAGCCTTTGTTTGACTCTCAGTAACCAGTGGATATGTAGTGAGGAGAAAAGGAAATGAGTTGCTAATCAACTTTTTGCTATCAAAAAATGAGTTTTCTGAAAGTTCTGATTTAGGAATAGAAGGATTTTTTTTTTTTTTTTTTAATAGTATATAGTTAGTGTTCCGCCAGTAAGTAGTGCCTTGCTTGATATGTTGCTTGAAGGTCTCCTTTTCTATTTTGACTGCCTAACCCGAAACAGACCCTGAAGTCCTTTTACAATATCAAATTGTTGTGATCACCTTCATGTTTTGGAATATTGTTATCTACAAATAATTAATGTGTGTGCACAAGCTGCGCAACAAGTACATCAGAGCCTCTGCATTTTTTTTAAGTTGTCCTCCACGAGGTTGTGTGTGGTCATTAAGCCATGTATTTTTATTTTTTGTAAGCAAAGAGAGGGAAGGAGCATGAGGCACTGCGAGCGTGTGGAGTGTGTTTGGCTGGTGTGAAGTCACGTCGTGTCCTTCCTCTTTGGGCAGTCCTTGGGTTGCTAGCACCGACTTGGGGACGCAGCCTCTGTAAAAAGGCGGCCTCCACCTCATTGACTGCAGTAGAGTTCCTGGCGGTTGCCTTTTCTGTTTCTTTTGAAACAGCAGTTGCCCCTGGTATTCACATTTTAGCTTACATTGATAAAATAGTGCAGCTCACCTYCTACCATAAGCAAAGATGAGATGAATGAGATATTCTGGCTGAGGAGTGAAAAGGACTTCAGGTTTATTTTGAAATAGTACTGACTAATTGCTAGGTCTTGTGAAGAGTTTCGCTTTTAGTTTAGCCATCTTACCTTTCAGCATTACTTGTTTCAAAACTAGGTAATTTTTTACATCTGTGTTCTGGAGTTAATACATATTAGTGTGAAAAGAAATCAGATGTTGGCAAAAGTGTCTGATGACAAGTGTCAAAAGTTTTCTGAACTGTTCTTATCAGATGTAACTAAGTGACTCTGACAAGTTGTTTGCAATAAAGTATTCAATGTTGCTTCATTCTGCTTTGGTAAGAAAAAAAATCTGTTGATAATCGCAAAAAAGAAAAATTATGCTTTAAAGCACATGTTTCCCTCAAACTAGCCTGCTTTTCAAAAAAAAAAAAATGACATGCAAAATGTAGGTTGAAAGTGAGTTTGGGAGTCTGGTGTCTTATCGTTCTGTGGAACTTGGGGTTGAGGAAGTACGTCCAGTGCTTTGAATTCCTTGTGAAAGAAAACAAATATGAATAATAAATGCAAATGTCAACTGCAACTACCTGCATTATTTCAAATACCTTTTTCTAACATTTTCTATGTTAGATAAATGTACATTTTAAAGAGCTAAATAAATGGTTCCCTCCTGAATCATCTAATTCTGGAAGCTCTTTAAATAACGTTATCTATTGTTGCCCTTTTGTATTATAAACTGCATGTTGTCTTCTGAGCAGGAGATGCAAGATAGTATAAACCTTCCCCTGCCAAACCACTTAAGCCTTCTTCTGTCAGCAGCCTTCCTTGTGAACCACCACTCACTTCTGTCTCGGGAAAATCATCCCCTGGGGTAAATAAATAAACATTAGTTTTTTCCTCARTGTTTGTGGCCTGAGACCTTGTTTTTCACTGTTAGGCATGAAAAGACGATTCAGGTGAAAACATAACATAATGCAGATGATTTCTGTAGAGCTGTTTTGGAAAGGGTTTCTKGCCATCCAGCTTCGTGTCAAGCTTCTGGAGAATTCTTGATAGCCTCATAATTCCTTTCTCCCAGCTTGCAGGCGTTTTTCATATTCGTATGAAACCCAGATCCTGTTTACRTTAACAGCACTGTACAGTTCTCTGGCAGTGCAGAGGTGTCTGTCACTGATTACAGGTACGGTATCTGTATACTCCAGACCCATTTATGTGACCATACCGGGATTGGGGCCATAGTGGTAAGTTGCTTAAAAAAGCAGAAAAACACTTTTGTTAGGTGATGTTTGAAGATAGGAAACAAGCTGGCAGTTTTAGTCAGGGGAAAAACACTGATGTTCTTTGGAAAAAAAAAAAAAAAAAAAAAGCTGGTTTTCTAGTATGAAGGATATGGAACCCCAAATGAGGTAGCTCTGTTTGAATCCTGTTGTGATAGCTGAGATGAATTGAATGCTGGACTTGGTGGTTGCCTAGTGACTAGTGATCATCACCTGATTGCTTTCAATCCCGGCAAATGGAGGAAGGCGCCAACCACGGCACTCGGTGCTTCGCCAGGCCCTAATTGCCTAATGGGGAAACTTGCACGTGACCCTGATTGTGAGGAGAAATTGAGACAGAGGAAAGGTTTAGACAGAAAGATTAGAATAGCAGTTGACTGGCTCTCTTAAGAGTTTAYGAAATGGTGGCTTCCTCGCCACCTAATAATGACCCTTTCCGTACAAAAGTAAATGCAACTGTTTATATATATACATATGATATATATGTGGGTATTTTTGTAAAACACTGTGGATAAAAGGGAAGTATATAGCAATCAAACTAGAATTTAGAAGATGCAGAGGGTTGACACAGGAAACCAAATGTGTTAAGGAAAAATCTAGCAGGGCTAGAAAAAATGAAAGAAAATTTGTTTTTGTGTGTGTTAGAAATGGTGGCAATAGTATAGGCCCACTAGTAGTAAGAAGGAAAGTAAAATTTCTACAGATGCAGAAAAGGTGGGAGAGCTTAATATGTGTTTCCTTAAGTGCTTGCCTGTRCAGAATCCATTCTACAGGTCTCTCTAGCTCAGGTTATCGTTAATGGGGTTGTTCATGTTGAGCATRTGCAATCACAGCCATCAACTATAGGAAGACTTGGGGAGGATTGTAGAATCAGTACGGTCGGAAGGGACCTCTGGAGATCATCTAGTCCAACCTCCCTGCTCAGCAGGGACACCTAGAGCATGTTAGACAGGGTTGCATCCAGGTGGGCCTTGAAGATCTCCAGAGAAGGAGACTCCACAACCTCTCTGGGCAACCTGGTCCAGG
>NW_028185927.1:4326193-4442236 GCF_003343005.1 Rhea americana
TAACCCACCCTTCCTGAGCTTCTCTAGGAGGATGTTATGGGAGACAGYGTCAAAAGCCTTGCTGAAGTCAAGGTACACAACGTCCACTGCTCTCCTCTCATCTGCCCAGCCAGTCATTCCATCACAGAGGGCTATCAGATTGGTTAAGCAGGATCTCCCCTTGGTGAATCCATGCTGGCTACTCCTGATCACCTTCTTTTCCTCCACATGTCTGGAGCTGACATCCAGAATGAGCTGTTTCATCACCTTACCAGGGATGAGGTGAGGCTGACGGGCCTACAGTTGCCTGGGTCCTTTTTCTTGCCCTTTTTGAAGACTGGAGTGACACTGGCTTCCTCCCTTTCCTCAGGCACCTCTCCAGTTCTCCAGGACCTTTCAGAGATGATGGAGAGCGGCCTGGCAACAACATCCGCCAGCTCCCTCAGTACCCGTGGGTGCATCCCATCTGGGCCCATGGGTTTCTGGATGTCTAGCCTGCCCAGAAGGTCTCTAATCCTATCCTCCTCAACCAAAGGAAAGTCCTCCCTCCTCCAGACTTTCTCCCTCACGTCCAGGCTGCAGGATTCCTGGGGGCTGCCTTAGCAGTGAAGACTGAAGCAAAGAAGGYATTCAGCAATTCTGCCTTCTCTGTATCCCTTGTCATGAGGGTACCCGCCCCATTCGGTAGTAGGCCCACATTTTCCCTAGTCCTCCTCTTGCTGCTGATGTATCTGAAGAAGCCCTTCCTACTGTCCTCAATATCCCGTGTAAGACTCAATTCCAGGTGAGCCTTAGCCTTCCTYGCAGTATCCCTGCATATACTGACTGCATTCCCATAATACTCTCAAGTAGCCTGTCCCTTCTTCCGCATTCTGTGTATTTTCTTCTTCTSTCTGAATTTGGCCAAGAGCTCCTTTACTCACCCATGCAGGTCTCCTGCCCCTTTTGCTGCACTTCTTACTCATAGGTAAACGAAAATGGCAGAGCCATCCTATTTTCTTATCTCTTCTTGATAAAAACAGGATTATTCTACAGCTTGCTGTAGGTTTTATCACCTTGTTCATCCCRTCTTTCTTCTCTTTCAAACTCCTCGTGCAAAAGCGTTCTGTCTCTGGAATCCACATCCTAGAAAGCATGAGTGCTCCAAGAACTGCTTGTTTTTTGTTTGAATTGTATCACACCCATATATGATGAATGCAACCCGTGTCTTTTTTCTGCTGAGGAAATAGCAGGTCTTTCTTCCATATCTGAATCATTTGAAAATAATTTGAAAAGCAAGGAAGTATACCTTCTACATGTACTCAGAAAAAGCACATGCAGACTTCTAATTCCAGTGTAGCAGGAAACCTACGGCACCTCAGCAATACCCACCACTGGCATTGTCCAGCTGTGGTTAACAGTCCTGAGCTGCTGCACAGATAAGTGCTTTTATTGCATCTGAAGTTTCATATTTGAAGAAACTTCTCTTTTTTTCCCCTCCTGGTTTTGGATAAGAGAATCATTGACAGTATGCTTACGCCACATTGAGTGGCTTGAGAGGCAAGATGAGACACCTGATACCTGTCTTTGTACCTTCCTGTGCCCTTATTCCAGCCTTGCAGAAAGCTAATTCTGTTTTCCTAAGTTGTGGAGTGGGAGAGGATTGGATTTCTAGGTTTTCAAGAGAGTAAGCAAGGATTATCCCATCCAGTTTCCTTCCCTTTATTGTCCTTTCAAGGACCCCRTCATGACAGATAGTTGAAATAGAAAAGAAATACAGAGTTCCTGTTGCCAGTAAGAGCAGAGAAAGCAGTACTTATAGAAATATAAGACACGAACAGCCATCTAAATGGGGAGCTACGTAAAATCTCACAGTGGATTTCTTTTTATTAAGAGGTGAATAACATAAAGCACTGTAATGAGGTAGAGAGCGGTTACGAGGGATCCCGTATGCCCAGCACRTTGATAAAAGAGCTAGTAGTAGTATTCGGATCTCCTTGGGCTTAACAGTTCTTTTAGAATAGGCACATGATGTTTCTTGGTTTTTTGAGCTTTGCTTATRAGGTCTGGCCTTTTTCTGATGCGGATTTCAACATACAAAATGTGTTTATTCCCCAAAAACCTGAGTGGCAGTGGAGAGCATCCCATTCTTTATACTTCAATCCATGCAAACCAGGCAAAATAGCAACACATATTGCTGTGCAGAAAATAAGGCTTACCTCATGTGCATGTTATTACGTGGAATCTTTGTGGATAAGTCATCTTGAAGAACCACATTTACTTATACCAGGGAAATATTCTATCCATATTTGAAACAAAATGGAATTATAGGATAACGTASTAGCAAACTGTTCAGTAAATGAGAAAATGGCTGGGCAGCATTTTGTAGAGCTAGGCTTTGGTAAAYCAGCTTGCTTGCATTATTTGCATCAAAGGAGTCTAAAAACCTTTAGAAGATCTTTGGCCCACTAAGTTAATTTTTAGTAAGTAATTTGATTTCATACAATTCTAGCTAGATGACAAGTTTTAGAGGAAAAAGTTCAGAACGGATCAAGTGGAATGATATGAATTCAAAAGATAACAGTGGGATAACATGGGTGAATGTAGATCAGCTAGTCTGAAATTAGTTCTAGGCAAAATATTGGAAAAATTGCTCTAATAGGGAGATAATGGTAAGATGATAATTTTTTTTGATGAACTTGTATTAATGGAAAGTAGTTCTTGTAAAAATAAATCCGACTTAATTCTCTGAGATTGGAGGTCCAATTAATAAAGACAGGYATAGCATACAGAAATTTTTGTAAGGAATTTGACTTAGTACTGCACAAGACACTGATTGTAAAATATTAGAATAATATTATATTGTCAGAACACATCCTGAACGCATTAACTGCGTAACTGCTAGATATTGGAAAGCAGATCTCGGTGAGAAGGTGCCATTAACAAAGGAATTTCTGTGAGGTTCTGCAGAAGCTGCTCTGGGCATGATTATCAAGGAACTGAGAGTAAATATGTCATCAGCACTGCTTTAAAATTTGCAAATTACAATGATGGCAGGATCATAGAGGATGATCTGTGCAGCTTAGTAACTCAAACCTCTTTAAATTATTTCAGTATAATGAATTGTAAAATTGTATTAACTAAGAAAAAGGGGTTGCTTGTTTCGATCTTCACTAGGCTATTGGCTATTGCTGTGTATTTAATTTTGTTACGAGGCTTTGAAAGCTTTTGGTTTTCATGTGATGCAGAACAGGAACAAAGAGAGCATTTGAAGTCCAGCTCTTCTTTTGCACAGATAAGTGCATGAAGTAAAGTATCTTTGCAAGATGAAATCAAGTAAGTATCTAAGGCTATTTGGTCTGTCAGGACTAACTGCTGTTGTGAAACTCTTCGGGGAAGGCAAAAAACCCTTCAAGACCAGTTTTATTAACAGCTGTCAAACACGGTGGTTCAGGTGCAGACTCTAGCTCTAGAAGTCGCTAAACTGCCGGTTGGCAGAAGCTGACTGTGTMTGAGTACTGCTAAAAACAAAAATATAGATCAAGGTGAAATTCTAGTCTGATTCAGTATACTAATTTTGATGGAGAGTTCTGCATGTGTTTACATCTTCAGATCAAGACTGCATGACTTTGTGGAATATATATATATATAGTCTTTAGTTTAAGATAGGACATTGRGTTTAATGTGATGATGAGATGCAGTGGTTTGTGATGCATGTATCAGTCTGGATTGTCTAGCACTCCTTTCTAGTCTTAYATTTTTGGAAACTAAAATGTTTTTAATGTAACTGAGAATTAGGCCAGTAAGTATCCTTTCTTTTTTTTTTCTTTTTTTTCCTCCCCTCCCCCCGATACTAATTAAGGGACTTGATAATATCATTAGACTACACAGGAAGAACACAAATTTTGAGGATGGGGAAGAGATAAGAATTTWCCAAAAAGAATTGCTCCCTTCCTGCTCTTCTTGGAACCCAAAGAGGAGGAAGCAGAGATGGGATCRTAAAATTGCTGCCTCTATGTAGCAGCTTAAAGCAAGGGCAACCTCTGCCCTTCCACCCCCAGGAAAGCCAGCTTGGTTCTGGCTGTGTCTGGCCCTAGCAAATGGCCAGAACCAGTAACTGGTGATTATTTTTGGTCAGACCAAGAGCTAAAAGATGTTGGATTCCATTATCTGTCCCTCATCTTTCAGATGCTCCTAACAGAAATGATGGGAAGATTTAGTTTCTCRAGGTATTTTATTCTTATCCTAAAAAGTTCTGTCTATCGCTTGTGTGGAGACATAAAACATTTACTYCTGGAAACAAATTAATACTCTTTCTAAAACGTTGTCAATCAGATGTCAGCTCTTGGAAGAGTTGTTTATTGCTAGAACTCCACCTTRCAACTTAATAATTAAATAGGAAAACAACCAAACACTAAGTATTCATGAGCACAAGGAAACAGAACTTGTGACTCTTTGGTGCCTTTTTTCTCACCACCAGCCCCATCTCTATTGCACTGCTGTTCAGTGTCCTCCTCCTTGTGCTRTTGCACTGACATGGTCATTTTTGCATTTTCATGATGTTCTTTTAGTACAGTTTATTTTCCTTAGCCTTTTTCCCCCCTCAGTCTTAAGCTGGAATATCAAATATGCATAAAGTCTTCTGCTTGTACTCAGCTTTCAGTGTTGACTCCCTCTTTTTGTGTTCCTGCATTTTTCTCTAAGCATTTGCAACTGCAGTTCCTGAATTCTCAATGCAGTCCTGATGATGAAAACAAACTGGTGAAGAATATTAATATTTAAAAGAAAACTATAAAAGTAAACTATAAGTTTTTTTAACTTTTCCTTTCAATGTTTTTTCCTTCGATGAGCATGTTTTCATACACATAGTAAACCACACTGTCTCGTTCAAAATTCACTCCTGAGTTAAGAAGATACTTTCCTCATTCTAACTAAAAGATGGTGGGTGTTGTAACTGTAATTCATGRTGAACGTCGACAGTAAAGAAGTGGCTGAGCAGGTATTGACAGGAGCATTGGCTTCGACCTTGGAGAGGTTAATATGTCGCAAAGAGAGCGGTATTGACAGCTGCGCTAGCTCCAGCCTTGGCAATGATGGGAAAATGTCAGGGAGAATATTCAGATTAAAAATAAGTTATTGTCTTGTGGTWATATAATGATAGGGATTGTCAAAGAGTGTTCATTATTGATTCAGTAGAAACGTCTATATAAAAGTAGTGCTACAGCAGCCCACTTTTCCAAAACCCATTAATAAAATATTTCCATGTGATTTTTACATTCATGTTTTACATTGTATGGGTTARGTCCAGGTGGTTGTTTTTAGGAGCATGAGTATCTTAAATTATATGTGCAGTCTACATAACTTTTTCAAATAATGCACATGATGGGGTTAGCCAATTACAGATGTGCAATAAATCTGGCGTGCCAAAAATGCTTGTTCTGCTTTTTGTAATCAGAAACAGACAAAAAGTAATCACTGCTGTACTTTTCGATATGTAAAACAAAGAAAGGCTGTTGCTATCTATAGATTGCAATATCTGATTGAACTTTTGTTTGTCTCTTTATTTGCCCTTTCCAAACAGAGGAAAAGTCTCTTTGCTATGAAGAGTGTTTTGGGCCAGAGGCTCAGTAAAGCTTAACGTTGCAGAGCTCTGTTTTATAAATGGATAGTGGTTGAGGAATTGGGTCTTACGACTGCGCTCAGCAGTTTCACTGTAGCTATCACATCTTAGTCCCCTCAGCTGAGCAAAGACTGTAAGAATATKCTTAAAGTCCTGCTAAATTCAGTGGAGTTTAACAATAGCTTTGTGTCTTTTACTAAGGTGGTTTACCAATCTGGGGGTCTTCTGCACTGYTACGATGTATTTCCAGTTGTACAACTGCTTCTTTTGAACCTTGTTGAGACTATTGAGAGAACAATAAACAGAGCTGTCTGAAGAGGTGGAAAAATAGATTAACCAGCTAATAATGGGTGTAGCAGAGACCTTAAGGAAACAGTGAGGGAGCAGTGTCCTAATTAGTGTGTAAATATATATATATATATATATATATATATAGGGGAATAAAGCAGTTTAAATGAATGGGCTTTTATAATATTTGGTTTAGCGAGAGTTACAGCACTAAATATTACAAGTTAAAACTTACGACTCAAAGAAAATATTTTGTCTGAAATGAAAGAAAACAGCATCATTTTTTAAATGAAGAGAGTAAATCTATATTTCTCATCTCATATGTTTCCAATTATATATTTACTAGTATTTTCCAATGTGACTGTCTAAATATTTGAAGTAAATAATATAGCTCTGGAAAARAAGTCTGAAATGCATAGATTTAATAATAATTTGTATTTTCCTGTAATGAGTAAATTAGATACCTGTGTTATTTAAGATTTAGGTGCTCAAGGTAGACCTAGCAATTTTAAAAACCAAAGTGCAGTGATTTTTATCTCTGTAATATGTAAGTGTAACCACAGCCTGACCAGACTTTGACCACAATATCAGCTCAGCTTAATTTCTGCAACTGTTCTCTTTGAAGGCAGAGGAAGGAAATCGAGTTTCCACCAAATCCCTATGCCCTTGTGGTCTCCCATTTCAATCAGGGATATAAAGTAGAATACAATGAATCCATAGTAAAGACTTTCCCAGGACATCAGGGAGATCCGTAAAAACTGTTTTCATTAGCTGTCTGTAATTAAAGAACACCCTTCGTATAGAGCTTACAATTTAGAGAACATGTAAGTCTCTACATCTATCTCAGACTGTGAGTAAAATAGGAATCTCCATCCTGTTGGGAAACTTAGGTGTTATCTTAAAATTTTGAGCTCCTTTAAGAAATACCTTTTTTGTTTGTTTGCTAGCTTTTAAGCCAAGATGAATATTTTTATTTTTAAATCCTTTGAAATTAGTCATACTGTGATTTCAGTTCCTAAGGAAGGAACGAAAGGCAAATGCTTAATAAAACTTCTTAACTCCAGTTGTGCCACGTTCCTCCTCGTAATTGGAGCTGTTAGAAAAGCTTACCTTCGTTTCAGCACTCCGGCATGTCAGTCCCTATAATTTTTACTGACGGAGTTAGCTGAGTGCGTCTGCACGAGCACGTGTGTTTTGTCGCTTTACGTTCCATTTGTATCATGTAAAAACTGTTTTTGCTTTGCTCTGTATGGGCTCATGCCACATGCAAGTACAAAACAGTGTGTGTGTCTTCATCATCTGGGAAAACATTAAAAGCGTATTCGTAATCATAAAAGGAAGAGAAGAAAAGAAATATTTTTGTTCACCTTTTTATATATACATACAACTCCCAGCCATTACATACAGCAAGTAAAATACTATTTTCACCATTACTTCACTTCAGATTTTATAGAAAACCACAACTGTCTAGGGGCTTAGGAAAAATCAAGAGCTGTTCTTTGAGTTTTTTTTTTTTAAGTACACATGACATTTCTACAACTATCAGAGCAACTCTACATTTCTGTATCCCCTTTCAAATTTGAATTGCTGTGTATGCCAGCTGTTTCTCATCCTCTTGATGAAGCAGAACAGTGCTGATAATGCTAATAGAGAAATTGAGGCATATACAGATTTAGGGCTAGCTTTTCAAAAGAGCTCAGCACCCCAACTGGGGCCAGATTTCAAAAGATCTCTGATCCTATTCAGCAACAAAATAAATAGCCAGATTTTCAAAAGATTTCAGCACTTTGGTAATCTGATCGTAAGAAGCAGCTGCTGAGCACATTTGCAAAAAGGCAGCCAAGAGCGACTTGTTCAAAACCTCGTGAGAAACGTGTGGTAGAGTGGGGAGCAGGACCCTGGTCCCGCGGCGTTAGCCAGAGGACCCCCTTGGTGGCCGCTGCGAGGTGACTCTGTTCAGTGAGCGCTTCGTCAGGAAACGTATCCCATTTCCGTGAGCAGGTCCTTGTCAGAATAACGTTAGGATTTACGCTCGGGAGTGATGATAAAGTGATCAAAAAAGAGAAACACTGCAAATGCATCTTCAGGTATGTCAATCAATGCAAAATCACCTTAGTAAAGCCTTTATAGTCCACTACCAATCTTTTAAGGATTAAAACAAAAAATTAGAGTAACTGTATATTACTTGATCTAAAATAACCAATGGAAGTCTCAGGAATTAAGCCTGTAAAAAATATATCGTGCGGCAATCCAGCAGGTCCAGGTGTGATTTTCTGTGAGCTTCCACCCTCTCACCACGTTCTGAGGACGTAACTTTTCCTTTTGGTGACGTTTTAAATGTTTGTTTCTGTCCCCTCTTGTAACTGGAAAAATGGTGTGTTTAGTTCCCATTCTCTGAAGATTAATGTTTTGGCCCTTTATTTAATACTTTTCTAGCTCTTTGTTTTCTCCTCACCCGAACGCATTAGTCTTCCTCCTTTGTTTATGTATCAGCTCTGCTAGTTATTCTTCGTGTCCTGTTCTTTGTACCTTCTAGTTTCTCTCTCTCATCTCTTTTTTCCCCTCTGGCTATTCTTTTGCTCTATCAAGTTGTCCTGAAGACTTGCAGGGAAAGTTTTTTGCCACAAACTTCACTAAGGAACTGAGAGGAGGAAACCCGTCGAACCCGGTGCAGCAGTGACAGCCTACCTAACCTCTGCACGCATTTAGCYTTTGTAATTGATTTCTCCAACTGCTCCACCAAGTGAAGGTTTGGAGATAGTTTATCAAGCCAAATTCATAAATTTTTTAAAGCTAAAGGAACTGCTGTCTGCGTACAGCCCGTTGTGTTGAGAGGCCCCTTGGCAGCTTTGAGACTGAATGAGGCAATCTTCTGCAGGTTTGCGTGTTGAATCAGCCATCACCAGTTCAGGGATGGTCCCACAGGTGTTTCTTGGGTAACAAGCTTTGGGCAAAGCCAGTGCTTCAGCAGCTTTCCAGTGCGTGCTTGCTTGCCATTTCAGCRTTGATTGGTCTCCAGCAGTGATAATGCCAGACAGAGAACTTGGCATGGAGCCCTTCTTTGAAGGTGCCCAGGTACTTCCTGGCAGGGCTTTTATGTCATCTGCAAAACAGGAAGGTGGATTTTGGAGCCAGCATCGGTTCAGTCTGAACTGAACTGCATATGAAGGATTTATGGTCAGTGTATGGTGGTCCTTGAAGTACAGAGCATATAGAGCACTTGCTGAACTGTCTTACTGAGGCAGCTGTGATAAACATCTAGTCTGACTTCTTGCAAACCACAGCCAGAGAAACCCATCCAGTAATTTCTGTATCCATTTGAGATACAGGTTTATCTCTCAGGAAGATATCTAGTGTTGATGTAAAGCATTTAAATGATAAAGAATCAACTACATCCCTGGGCAGATTGTTCCAATGGTTAATTACTGTCATTGTGAAAAAAGTGTGCCTCATTTGTAGTCTTATTTCAGCTTCAGCTTCCAAACACTGGATCTTGTTATGCCTTTTTCACTAGATTAATGAGCTGCCTACTGTCAGAAATCTCTTCCACATGTAGGTATTGTGATCCTCTTAACCTTCTTTTCAGTAACTAAATAAATTGAGCTTTCTTAGTCTTTCACTATAGGGAATGACTTTCAGAAGTCTAATCACTCTTGTAGCTCTTACTTGAGTCTTATCCAAATTTCCAACATATTTTCAAAATGGAGAAAACCACAATTGGAGTACATTATTCCAGCAACTGTCTCAAAAAATGGTGAAAGCAAAAATCCCAGTATCTATTCCAGTGTGATATTCTCTGTCTTGTACTTATACGTCCCAGGGACACACATTTAATATCCCTTTTGGTGTAATATGAATTGCTGCTTTTTTACGTGGGGATTTAACACGAATCTCGCTCGCTCTCTCTCACTGTGATGGTTCTAGATTCCTTCTGCTGATAAGGATTGAACAAGGCCAGGTGGTAAATTCTCAGGAATAATCCTGGCTGCTGAAGGTTACCCTGAGTTCGTGTTTTGTGTCAGCAGCAGAGTTATTTCGGTAGGAGCGGGTAGTGGGGGGAAGTCCGAACGTAGAGAGCAGGCGCCGCAAGGTGAGCTCGAGCACGTGGTCTCTTGGGGACGCAGACTTCGTGTTCCCATAGCTCGACTGTCTCTCCTATTTACAGGGAACGGATCCGAGAGATCTGAGTTTATCTTCAAGAAAAAGTACCTCTTTAGAGTCAAGTAGTTTTCTTCCTGAATATAAACTGAGCTTCAGATTTTGCTAGTGATTTCCTTTAGTTTGTATCCTCAGAAGTAAATTCTGTAAGTAACAGGCACAAATTTCAAGCTCTCAACCATTTCCCTTTAGGAGGGAAAGATATTTGGGAGAAAGATATTTTACCTTCTTTTTAATCCCATTCAACAGCTGTCTCAAACTCCTGGGTAAATTCCTTTAACTTTCCAAAAACTCAGTTGTGTTCAGTTAACTTCCCACAGCCTGGAGCGATCCCTGGTGCGCKCAGGAGAAACCTTGGCCTTGTGCTTCAGCTCTCACTTGAGAGGCTTGAGATTTTGCCTGTCCTCATAAATCTGGGGGGAATCTGCTTCAACTCTGTCAGAACCTTAAATCGGTGGGGAGGAGACTTGGGTACGCTCTTGCCTGGAGAGATGCTCGACTCCTCTCTGGGTCCTAGGACGCAAAAGGCAATTTTCCAGTTTGCCTTTTTTTTTTTTTTTTTTTTTTTTAAAAAAAAAAGTAAACCTAAAAGTTAATACACACTATTTGAGGGGAAAGTATGTCGGGTTACACATCATTTCTACCAATATGGAGTTCTACTTTGTACGTAAGAGTGCATTTTAGTGTCACCATGTAGCAACAAGAAAGTTGAAGTTATTTGAGCCCCTCTGTAGTATATTTTATGCTCCTAATTATTTAATTTTAATGCCTCCGTTTAGTTTCATAGTGATCATTTATACTGACAAAAAGAAAGAAAAGAAAACAAGGAACCTGTCATCAATCATTCATTTAATCAAGTAGCAAAAGTAGATAAATAAACATACTGAGTTAATTATTCTTCTGTATGTAATGATTGACAATAATGCTAATTTATTCCCTTTTTTAACCTTTGACTGTCAGTGTAGTTGGGATTAATAAGCACTGACAAAATGAGAAGAAATACGTTTCTGATAGCCACTGAATGTTTAGAAGCGTTAGAAGATAGATCTGATGCATCTTCAGGGAAAAGTTTCAGAAAGATCTGATACATRTCATGTGTTTATTTTTCACACTTTTTCTGCCATGCTTCGTGGCATTTTGGTGATTACTATTAGTTTACAGATATACGGCCAGGAATATTTTGTGAACGAAGAGGCTTTTTAAAATGAAAAATCTTACTTCTTCACATTTATATGAGCTTTATAATTTGAAGATCTCAAAGTACTTTCTATTTGCTACTGCAGAGTCTATCCAAGAGCTAGCAGAAAAGTCCATGTTATAGCTAGTAACTCCTGCTGTCTGCTCCACCCATCGGAGAGCATTTCTTCCACAGTGAACCCTCTGTTCCTCCTTTGCAAAGTTTAAATGGGTCCTTCCAAAGTGAAGAGAGGATTTTTCTGACTTTTTGACTTAAAAGCGTGGAATTCCAAAACTGTGCTCGAAGGGTGGTTCAACTTCTAACTCAGCCCCTTGTCCCTGCTTTTCACCGCTGCGGTGTGTCCCCAGGTGTCAACGCTTAGGTGCCTAAATAGATTCCAGTTGATCAGTTACTCCAGGTTCTGAAATAACTTCGTATAATGATATTCATGTAGATCAGCAATATAGTTCCCTGAACAACACATGAAGGGGATGTTTTGCAGGTGTTTTTGAAAGACCACGTTGCGTGCCATTCAGATCAGTGGAAGGCATGGTGTGTGACATGCTTTTCACCAAGCTTGAATCGTTCATCGATGCACAAAATACTTTTGTGCTTCTATGTTAGAAGTAACCTTTTTTTAATTCAGGTATCTTTTCTGCAATATTTCAGTGAAAGTATTGTCACGCCCTTCAAAGATGAAAAAGCTTTCTTTCTGGATCTGTGTATTTTAGTATCGAGTCCAGAACTTCTGAGGCACAAATACATAAATTTTGACTTTATGGATTTTGGGGTTGTATCTCTATTTCTTCTGAAAGTCACTGTGTTGTACCTAGCCAGATGATCCCCAGTTGGCTATCTGTCTTGAGAAGCTCCCAAATCGAAACGTTTTTTTTTTCCACTCGCAAATGATGTGCAATAAGTTGCCTTTGCATTTCTTTGTTCTGCTTCATTCCT
Organism: Rhea americana; assembly: GCF_003343005.1. NCBI lineage: Eukaryota > Metazoa > Chordata > Aves > Rheiformes > Rheidae > Rhea > Rhea americana. The sequence goes on from NW_028185927.1 coordinate 4,338,349, forward strand.
TAAAAGAAGTGACGCATTTGACCAGAAAAAGCAATTTGGATATTCATACCTCTTCCCAAAGGATGTGGATCAGTTGTTGGCTTGGGGAGAGCCAATGGCCACGCGGATTTGGAGCTTGGGCCGCCCGCGGCRGGGGCTGCCGTCGTCCTCTAGCAACCCCTGATGTTAGCTCACTGACGAAACCATGCTTATCTTAAGGACAGAATATAATATTTTCGTTGCTCCTCAACTGTAAAATTCCTAGCTTTTAAATGCAGATAACTAGCATCTTATCTTAAGCTAGGCATTTCCCAAATTTTTGAAATAAGGTGGTAATCATGATTTTGTAGAAGATGATGAAAAATCTTTTCTCCCGAAGAATTTTAGCCAATTTTTAATTTTGCTGAATGTAATTTCATTAAGACAAATTGTTGGGCTTAAAGGAACGTGCTATACCGTAGCCCGTTTGTATTTTTTATGAGTGACAAAATTAACTAGCTAAGGAAGCAGCCTATTTAGTAATATCATAACTAAAGGTATCAACATTACATTGATAGCTAATTCTAGGCTTGATGACTTTGTGGTAGTTGTCAGATTATGAATTCTTGCAAGAAAAATGATCATATTTCAATATCAGCAAGTCTGAATTTGTGTCTCTTTTTCAGCTCTGTGCCTGAATATTTGCGTAAGCAAAAACAGATTTTTTTTCATGTKTGAAACGGATAGTGGTAGCGATAATAGTCTGAAATGTTATTTAATGGAAACTCTTTTATTTCCAATTTAGATGTTCCAGACTGTCCTGTTTTAGATAGCATTTACTAAGTATTTGAATTATATTTTGCTTTGTATTTTTCTGGGCAGCTTATGTACTCAAAGCATCACCTAAGTACCAATAACACATTCTTGACTGAATAATGATGTATGTTGAATGTTACTTTTTTTGTCTTATAAATGGATGGCAATTTACACAGCTGTGGATGTGGGATGTTTCAATCCCAGACCATGTTGTAAGAAAAATTGAATGACAGTGAGCAAAACAGCAGTAATTATAAAACTAATTACTAAATGCTGATGATGCCCATAGGCTTTGCATAACTAAAATTAGAAAAGGAAATTGCTTTCGGCTTCAGAGAGGCAACATGCTAGTTATTTCACTGTTTCAGTCAAAATGGAACATGGTGTATAAAGTTCAATCAGGAAAAAAAACACAGTAGTTTATGCACATAATTTTTTATACAGAAATGTAAAAGAATTCATTCTTTTTATCTTTTAATTCAAATGTACCTGTAACACAAGCCTAAAAAAGTGACATAAAACTACATGTTGAGCATCTTTCTATGTAGCCTTACAAGGCCTAATTTACCACTGAATTACTTCAGCCTTGCTGTTTATCAAAGAAGCAATATGAATATAAAAAAGGAACTGTACCACGTAAGCTGGGCCCTTACGAAATACATGTTTGGGTTAAAAATGGGCAACTGGATTTCAAAATGCCCTTAGCTGGCTTCCAGCTATATTCATGTCTTTTCTGGGTAGTTTCAGGGGCCATAATCATTTGTTACACATATATGAGTTTTCCTATGGCCAGAACTGCTGGAAGAAATCATAACGACCACTTTAAATATAGTATATTTTTGCAATTAATGGAGATGTGTGTATTACATATATGCTAATGTGCAGCTATGCTTAATTATAGATACACGCATAAAATACATGGTATACATGCATATTAATACACAGATTTGGTATGCCTTGCATGCAAGTGCAAATATAGTAATTAAAAAAACCTGCTGAAATTATATAATAGTATATATCAGTGCGTGTTTTTTGAAATACTGCATTTATGCTGTTTCCTGCATAGTGAGCAAATCCATTCTTTAAATTTAAAAAGAGGTTTAAAACATTGATTAGTTCATGAGCTGAAAAAGTACTAGTGACACGAAGACAAAGTAGAGACAATTTGGGAAGTAGACAGGGTTTCCTGTGGCTAGGCTCAGCTTAACATTTGGAATCTCTGGTGTTGATTTATACAAAATTACCTGGGCTTTATGGAACTGACCTTCCGAATTCTTCTTCTTCTTCTTTTTCTTTTTTTTTTTTAATTCAGTTGTTTTCTTTTCTTAATTTTTCCTTTTTTTTTTTTTTTTTTTAACCGGGCTGGGAAATGTTTATATCTGTGCTTTGTGGATAACCAACAGAAAACACTTTTTCAGAGATTTAAAAGGAATGCGGTGACTCAATGTATATTAAATGAATAAAAGCCCACCAACTTTGCATATGTATTTTAAAATTCAGAGTAATTCAGAGAGTAGTTGTTTGCAATGGAATCAAAAACTGAAAAATACAAATACTGTACTGTGAATAATTTTAAAATTTGTACATTTTATTTAGTTTTGTGCTTGGTAAATACCCTGTAAGCCTTAGATATTTGAAAGCACAAAATTATATTTTCTCTATTTACACATTCATATAAAAGCATATTTTAAGTGTAGTAGAATCATAAGGTATGTTTCAACACAAGAAACCTCTTCCTGTAGTTTTTATAAATGGGCTCATTTTATTGATTTCTCAGAAATAGAAACGTTACATACTAACACACAGACCCAAAAGAGATGGGTTTTTTGCCATACCTGGTTTTGTAGAATCTACCTCTGCAGTCCTTACTTGGACAAAGTCCCCACATTTTAAGGCAAATTTCTATTATTTCTACTTGGTCAAGAATTGGCTGTTGTCTGGAGCAGATTGTAACTATTCTCATGCACTGCTTATATTCAGGTTTAGGTTGGAAAAAAAAAAACTCTTAGTTCTTCCAGGTTTTGGCATTCCTAGGCAGATAGCATTATTTCTAAGGTACAGTTCTCCAAATGACATCCAAATCTGTAAGTGATGTTAGTGAATAGGATTGCTTTTAAAAGGGGCTCAAAAAAGCAAATACATTCCTACTTATAGGGATGATGCCATTCTCTCAGATGCTTCTGTCGTGTCACACTTCAGCAATCTCTGTCTCTATTGTGTGAAAAGAAACAATTTATTTTCAATACTTGAAGGATACAGAATGTCTGAGTGCTGTCATAGCCCGTTGTTTTTAACATAAACATTACAGCTGTGTTTGCTTTGAAATATTTGGCCATTATCCAGTAAATCTGTGCTGGAACACTAAATTGTCACCTTGTGCCCTCCTCCATCATAAGAAAGTGCTTTTGTCAAGAAAATATTGTTCCTGTCCTCTCCTACTTTTTACTCCTATGTATTCAGGAGGGGGGGGTTGTTTCTGTTTTAGGTTTTATTTATTTATGGTCGTCTCCTAAAAGCTACTAACTAGTGAATTTCCTGAACAGGTGAACTAACAGACATTAAAAAATCTGAGGGAAGTCCTTGCTTAGTAGATTAAATTAAGAAATTTATCCTGGACCCTCATGTTTGTGAACGTTTCTGAGGTCTCTGAGATGCTAAGAATTTAAGCTATCTTGTTGTTCTACCAATTTCCTGGCAAATACAGACACAGTCGCAGCTTTGTCTTTTTCCTCCTGAGTTCCCCTGTTTTTCACATGTGTCTCCTGTTGTATCACCTGTGAGCTTCTAGGGTGTATCTGCACCACGGAAACAAAAGGTAATTAAAATGGGTGGAAATAACAAACCCACCATAATCTGAGTTTTCACAGATGCTAGGAACTTAAAATTGAGCCTGCTTGGGCAAGCCTTTGGGTATGGACCCCAAGGCAGAACCTAAGTTACGGGTTATAAAAACTATAGTTTTTCACTATGATTTCAAGCTTACCTACTTAATTCCGAATAGTCAGTGTTGTGTGCATGAGAAACAAGGCTAGGATTTAATAGTCATGAGCCTTCCCAATTAATGCTGGTCTCTGCAATTCAACATACGGCATATTGCACGAGGTTGGGTGTTTTTCTTGTGTGCATATGTGAGGATGGAAAAATTACCATATGTTCTACCTTTCTTCCAGCGTTCTTGGCTGAGTTTTATTCATGCACGTTAGCTGCCATTTTCTAACATTGAGGGATGTTTTCCAATTTTTTTTTTCTTTCCAATTTTTTACAGATTTACTTTCTACTTTTGTATGTGCTGAGTTTGATTCTTTTCAATATCATAAATAAGAATCTCGAAGAAAAGACTCCAATTAAGAAAAAAGATTTAAGCCTATGCTTAACTTCGGGCATGTAAGCAGTTCCATTGATTGCAACATGAGTATTCATTTGCTATGAGTTAGTCATATACTGAAGAGTATCGCTGAATTTAAGTCACCAAAAAAAAAAAAAAAAAAAAAAAAAAGAGAGAGAGAGAGAGAGAGAAAGGGGATCTAACATTAGGAGAAGGAATACCTTCGCCAGCTTGTTATCTTTTTAGTTTTGCTTTCTTTGTGTTTGTAATCCTTCATCAATTTATCAGCCTGCATGACAGGCTTATATCCCAGACAATTTGAATTATATTTTTCAAGCATCTTTTTCTGAAAAGCTGGATCAGTTGGTTTCCTTAACTCTGTTCTGCGTTACATTTATTGCATTCCCTRCACAGTGGTTTTAAGAAGTTACAAGATTGATTTTAACCACATGCATTTAGATTGCAGAATTTGGTTTGAAATCATTGCAAAGACAACCAAAGCCCATGCGAGCTAAATCTCTGAGATGTTATCGCTGTACRATAAATTTAGCTGATTTCTGCCTGTTCTGCATTATTGGCACTAGGGAGTGCATCAAAGGTATTTAGCACAAATAAACTATGTAGTTATCTTAGAAAAGAAGTCTCTGTTTTTACCCGACGAGATTGAGTCCACTTGCTCTATGATCAGAGTATTACAAAGCTAGGAAAGAATAATTTATATCAGAGGTTCTGTGATGGAATGAAATGGAGCTCTTTTGAAGTATGATCTCTGAAAGCACAGCATGAAGCTCAAATAAAGTGAAGGACATTCGCTATTACAAGTAATGTCCTTAATAATCTTGTTAGTCTAGTCTCCCTCTGTACGAGACAAATGGAACATTATTGGCTTATGGGCTGTAGTAAATAATTTAGTTTCCAATATTCAGGCTGCTTTGACAGTAAATTAAAATGACATGAAAGGGGCTTGTTGAATAAAGAAAGTATCCAATCAAATTTAATTGGCATGACTAAGGCAGTAGAAATATGTTTTATAATTAAACCATGTTGTCTTGGAGCTTTATAAGCATGTATGAATCAAAATGTCAAAAATTATTCTTTGATACTGTGCATTCAAAACTTTGCATGGTGAATAGTTTTCTTAAACAAGGTTCTAGACATGCATATTGATGCAACGTGAAAATAGTTTTTGAGTTTTAAATGATGGGTTATAAGTCTAGTTTTAGCATTTATCTACTAATCCAAGGATTTTCTATAAGAGATTTAAATGATTTTGCAGTCTTCTCATACTTGAAAAGAAAAAAAAATCCAGCTATTGTACCAGCTTTGTATGATCGGATCTTTTACTCAGGTATAAACTCTGCAGTTTTTCASTTGTTTTTATGATACTGGATTGCTGAAATTAGTACTAATAGGTAAAGCATAATAGAATGAAACTAAGAGAAAGAAATAAAAAGACAACAATAAAATAAGTGGCAAAACAAGAGTTTTCTTTTATTGAGACTTTTCTTTAGAAGTTTCCTATTTTAGCCAAACAATTTCAGACCTAGTAAGTATTAACCAAATATAACAAAATGTTCATTGTTGATTTTTTATTTRCTTACCTAGGTATTCATCCTTCTGCCAATATAATTTCAGAAATATATATTGAGAGTATTTTCATTAATTGCATGAAGAAGAAATGTTTTTGTAGTTCCAAGAAGGAAAATGCCTTTAGAAATTTGCACATATCCAGTCATTCTTCTGTTTTCATGTACAAATCCACTAGTATATAATACTCAGTTATTTGCATTTCTTTCTCCAGAAAAGAGAAGATACAACTTGTCCTGTTATAGGAATAAAAGTGTTTCATGGAAAAGGTGGAGTTGTCTTCTCAATTACCCTTACCTGTTGGAATTTGCAGGCAGGTGACTTCTCTCCTAGGATAACAGTGTTTCCTAAGTTAGCAAACGCTACCGATGCGCTTGTGCTCGCGTAACTGGCTGCCACAATGTGGGATTCAAAACCTGATCCAACGCACGAGAGGAAAGGAAGACACAGATGCAAAAGTGAGACTGAGCGGCAGAATTCGGTTCTTACCTGTAGYGCTGTATGTATGTAACAGATAGCATACGCGTACCCGCACGCAGGCTCGCACTCCTGAGCATGAACTGTGTCCAAACTGCGGATATAAATATCCAGTGGTTTATTTATGGACCAGCAGTGGACAAAAACAAAAAGAAAGAAAGAAAATCAGACCTGCACAGCTGCAGACGTATCTTAGCATTTCCCAGAGCTCCAAGCCTGCTACCCTTTGCCTGCATACTTTAGTCCTGAGGTCCAGTCCTTGGCCGCGAGAGTACGTTGGACTCTGCCTTGAAGAGTGACATCCTGCAGTGCCAGATGCTCTGGTTTCCAAGATAACAAGCTCATCAAGCTTGTGTCACATCTACTATGAAAAAAGATGAAAACCTCATTCAGCCTCATCTAGCCTAGTCTTCTGCAGAAAAAAAAAAACTGTTCTTGGTCTTCRATAGGGCAGGTGACTGGACAGCCAACTGCTTGTCCTGTGTACTGCTCCTTTTGTAGTTAAGTGGGTGGAAATTTCCAGCTCTTAAATGAATAAACTCCAAGTGAACAGAGGTAAATAAAGGCTGTAACTAGTCTCACTCCTCAGCCGTAAGCCTCATTTCYCCTGAAAAGAGAAGTGGGAATTCAGTGGAGAAGTCTGTCTCAAATTTCTGCCTTTGAAAAATAGGCAGTTGTCCACCCAGTATTGTGCTGCTTCATATTTTTATTCTCTTGCAGTAGAGTCTTATAGGAAGATTTTGAGAGCTAAGTACAAAATTTTAAGTTCCTTTAAACTTCTTTACCGCTAGACTACTTTCTGAATCATCAGTCTGCTAATTAAGCAGAATTTTACCAGCGGTGTCAGAGGAGGTATTGATATTTTAATATCATGCCAACCAGATTCAAGTAGATAAACCCTCGGTTGTGGTTGATGAATCTTAATAAAACTCCAGCTGGGGAGCTAGCATTCCTTTAACTAAGTCTTGTTTACGCCAGTACAATGTTTACTCCAGTGTAAATATGGATAAATAAGGATGAATTATTTTCTTCACTGAAAAGAATTGACTTTCTGTTAGCTAGTACTGTTGTTTTGGATCTCATATCTGTGTTGAGTCTTCTTCTATGCAAAATTTTTAGTTCATCGACACCTCAAAGCATCCAGAATAATTCCCTCTCAAGAACTGATTCCCACTGGGAATGATTCCTCAGTGAGTAAAATGCAGCTTCAATGAAATCAATGGCAAAACTCGATGGGAAAATGACAAATAACACCAACCCTACCTTCACCAAAATAAATAAATAATCATATTTTCATATTATTTTCAACAGGTCAGGATTTCTTGCAGGGTGGTGTTTTTTTTTGGGGGGGGGGGGGATTATGATATTGCAAGGTTGCCATGGAAGCTAAACTCTTGGCACATTTTTTTCTGGAATACTGTTTTCTGGGGTATCTATTTCATATGAGAGTGCAGTTCCACGGATGCTGCATGAATCAGCCTTAGAGAAAATACGGTGGAAAACAATGAAGAATTCAGCTTCATGATTTCTGATTACATTTCTCGTTCTATTTATGCCTYCTTTTTAATTTTTTCTAATTTACCAGTTCTGATCAAGAGTTACTTGTTTTCCTTATTTTCTCTTTTTTTTAGTAGACATAGACACCCTCTTCTAGTGTTTACCAGAGTTTGAATATGTTTTTCTTTTCATGAGGACATTCTTTTTGTGRAGGATATTAATGGGTAGAATAAGGTGAATAAGGGTAGAATAAGTTGCCTTTCTCCAAGTGACTTRTTCTGAAGTGTCCCAAGCTACGTTTCTTCTTCATCGCAGAAGAGATACATTTTTATCTGATTAGAACACAAACAGTCTGTTTCTGSAAATAAAATAAAACAACTCTTAATGAAAAACAGAGGCAATGTGCTTGGATTTGCTTTTTGGGCCCACTAGTGAAATCTAGCATAGGGAAGTCGGGGGGTTTCTAGCTTTATATGTGGGGCTGTATTTTTTAATTTTTATTTATTGCATGGTCCATTTGTGCTGAGGTGGAGATAGTAATGAATTCCTAAATAAAATAGAAGAGGAGAAAAACAGATYTCTCTTCATCTGTGTTAGTACTTTCCTGAATTAGTATTTCAGGACCTACTATACCAATTTAAAACCAAACTAAACCAATACAAACTTGTATTTTCACGTTGGGATTTAGTTAACAAGGCAATCTCCGTAATGTCAAGTGTGTCGTTTTTTGGCTGTGAAGTCTAGRTTATGTTTGGTCAATACAGAATAAGGCTTGGGAGCTGTATTATGTGAAAAATGACCATATGTTAAAAATCTTCACAGAACACAAATCCACAGTGATCCAATTGCTTACCTTTTCACAGTGACGCTTATCAGGACTTACGAGAATCATAAGAGGTAATCTCCTCCTAGAGGCAATATAACTTTGTATTTGTTTGTTAGAGTATTGTGTATTATTGGGGAGATACGTAGTCCATCTTGTTTAGCTCAGACAATGCTATACTGTGCGTCCTGGTACCGTACTCAAATTCCTATAAATATCTTTCTTATAGGTGTTTTGTGTTTCTATGACTTCATGAGCAAAATGTTAGGTATTTTTAAAACTTTAATAACATGTTTTCAAAWTTTTTTTTTCGCTTGGTTCATTACTAAGCTCATGTAGAATACGTATATTTTTCCTCTCTGAACTTCATCACCCAATGTCTCATATAGGTGAAATATGTGAGTAAAAATAGTAGAACTTTTAAGGCTTTTGTATAGACTCAGGAGAGTCTTTCCTRCAATATCTAACTGAAAAGGTAATGAACTGTAAAATATGTTGAAATGATTGGGGATTAAAAATCTCTGGTGTGTAGTGACAGTACAATTATATTCCACAGTAAAGGTTTCTTATATTAAGTGTAATAAATAAAACTTATTTTTTTTCCTGCCGTGATTGGTTGTCACCACTATAATGATAGCTTTGACCTTCTTCCTCTTCAGATGTTGTTAGCCTGTGACCAGCTAGTCAGGATGCTATGGAGTGAATTGGGGTGGCTGTATATGAAGCCAGATTTTGAAGCCAAAAACAGCAATATTTAAGCACACAATCTGTGTTGTAACTTTTGAATCTTTTTGCCCTGCTGCCCTCATGCAACTATTTTACTTACACTTACTTTCTTGCAACGTGGTAGTTCATCTCAAGAGATCTTTAATTCCAGTCACTATTTCTATCCATTTAGCTCTAAAACATCTAGCCAGCCTCTATMGTGTTCAGTGTTATATACATTTAATGATATAGCATGGTGCTCTTTCTGTTCAAACGTTAGTAGCCCTGTTCATGAGTTAGTGGGGAAAAAATGGAGTGGCGTGAAATTATTTCCYGTCTTTTGAGTTGTGGAGCAGTCGGAGGGAGGAACGTACAATTCCCCTGCTAATTAAAAAGTTCAGCCAATGCATTACCAGGTGCAGAACACGAGCCTCTGTTTTAACATTTGTTAAGAGAACACAGAGTGTGAGCACTGCAGAAATACTGAAGTGCTAACCCGCTGAAGGGGGGCTAGCCGTAATTATTCATCAGAACGATGTGCTTTTTTTTGTCTTCCTTCCCTTCCCCTTTTCCTCAGGCACTGCGTGTCTGCCTGGGAGGTCAGGCAAGTAGCTGTCTTGGTAGCTGACCTGCTCGGTCTGCATTGTGCTGCTCCTGTACTCAATAACTCCAACTCTTTTGCTCTTCCTGGGGACTTGAAAGCATCGTTTCTACAAAGAGTTTAGCTTCTCTTGGCTCCGGGAGCGAGGAGTACAGCTCATTCCACAGGGCTGCAGCTCTTGGATCTTTACAGCAACTTCCCTCATCCACTGTCGTTTTCAGAGGCAGTTGTTTGTCTTAAAGAAAATCATATCGAGGAGTTAGACGYGTAAAAATAGGTGTGCTTGCACTAATATTTGACAGAATTTGTGAAATATTGTTGCTTTGACTGTTGTACGCAGTTGCACRGTGGTCTGTCGCTCAGTATTAATGATCTTGTAAACAAATGTATTAGTATCCAAAACGATCTCAATAAGGATATTTCTACTCGCTTAGTGGTCATTCTTCATGTGACCAGTTAAAAGAAATGAGAGCTCACTTACTCTAAATTTATCTGAATCTTTAGATGGGAAAACTAAAAACTCCTTCGCTTTATGAGAACTTTTGATTAGGGTTTGGGTAGGTGGATAATGAAAGAGTGAAACATTGAAATGTGCCTAAATAACATGCTGTTACAAGGCTTATGATAGATTTGTGTTTGACTTAACAGCTTTTGGAACCTAATAAAAAGAACTTAATTGACAATTTCTTGAAATTGCTAAGAAAACCTAGTGATGTTGGTAGGGTATAATAAGGAGTTTTCTCATCACTGTCTTCAAGATTGAGCCTATACAAAAAAAAGGATTTATCTCTGTGGTAACTCTAAGTAATTGATATACAGACAAGGTTTGGTTCCAATTTGCCAGCAATAAAGTTGTAATAGGGTTTTCTCTGCAATTTTAGCCTTAATGTGCTCATTCCAAAGAGCGGTATTTTTCCAAGCGAACAAATAACATCAGTAAAGCTTACGATCAGTAATAGCCCCACACTGATGCTCGCATTAAACTTGTTAAATCAATTCACTAGACACTTTCTAAAGTGGACTGTCTGTTTACTTTGACTTGCACCCCATGAGGATTATCCGTCAGTTACATTTATTTGAATGATCTTTACATTTGAAATTTGTAATTATTCATGCATGATTGTGGTTACAAATCTCTCTTCACATTTTTTGCAGCTTTATTTTTGTGACTTCTGATTTTTCCACCTTACTTACAGGAAGGATATGGGTATTTAGTGGCACGCAGTAGAATGCATTGTATGTTTAGCCTTATCCAAATCCTAAATGAGCACTTTGCTGCATAATTATGGGAGCTTCTCCTGGTAGCTGTATTTTTCATATTGCTGTTTACTGACAGTACGAATCCACTATGTGCAGCATTGTACTTCTAGGATAAAAAATTAACATATTAATAATGTAGGATTACAGTATTTTGAAATAATTAGCAAAATGTGGTAAGCGCTAAATGATTTATTAAAGATGTAATTTAGTCAGATTTGCTGCATAAGATATTAGAGTGCAAAAAGCCATACTGTACTCTGCAAGGAATCATTTTGTAGATGGTTAATCTACCAACTCGGCTTCATTTTTCACTCAGAACAAACCTGGTGTGCTACTGCACACTGCCTTTTGTCAGTAAACACAAAGAGGGGTCTGAAGTAATCAATCTTGCTTATCAGTAGCATTCAGTATGTTTACCTTTCTTCTGTTTTACTCCTTGGCTCTATAAAACTGGACTAATACAAAACAAAATATAAGACTCTCAAAGTCTTTTGGAGTCATTTATCTGGTAGCTACATGCATATTTTAAAAAGTAATGCAAAAAACAGTATAATGGTATTATTTTCCTCATGTTTTAAGGAAACTGTAAATGATGCTTTGGAGAGAGCTGGGGTCCTGGAGAAAAAAATGTGATGTGGGTAACAGGAAATTCCTGGGTAAGGAAGCTCTGTCACATGTCTGTAGCTAAAATCTGCGTGGGTGGTTATGATTATCTACCATTTTGTTGCATTCCCAAGGCTGAATCCACATATGTAGCACTGTGAGAAAAAAACCTGCTGCCTATGAAATGATACAGCTGTCCCTTACATGCTTCACTTCCCTTCCACGGTCAAAATAATATTTTACTTTTCCCTCAAGTATAAATAAGTTTTTAGAATGGACATGYGAGAAGTTTTTTGAAATGGTTACCAGCTTGATCATAAAAATATTCAGAAGAGATACTTTATTCGTTTTTGAACCCATCCAGAGCTGTCGATCAGGGAATAGCAACCATTTATTCCCTCTAGTCACTCCCAAATCAAAACATATTCCTCCCCTGTATATTCCTCGCTTGTCCTTATTTTATATATATATATATATATATATATATCTACATATCTAATCCATCTATCTCTGTATTTGTCTATTTTTACGCCTCTTCAGGGAGCAAATTTAGCAGATTTGACATGACTAAGTGGCGAGGTTGAAGAAAATGTCTCTTTGTCTTCTGAATATAACAAAAGTCTGTAAATGTATAATACTGTGGCATTATGAAGAAACAGGAAGACTGAGAAATGTCATTTACTGTACCTGTGAATAGCTCCTGCAGCCCAACCACCTCCTGTCCTCCGTTTGTTAGCATCTCGCATTGGAAGAATCCCGGATCTTAAGAAACCTCTCTCTTTTTCCTCTCGAGGAAGAAGGAAACACCTTCTCCCCTCCCGCAAACCCCAGCATTAATCTGATGTTSCCGTCTTCCGCAGAATGGGTACGCTGTCCAGAAAAGCAGTGCAAAACACACATGATACAAGGTGGTCTTAACCCTTACYTGGATACCTTTAGTGGAAGTTAAGGCGCACGTAGCCTTTGCCTTGTGAGCCTTACTGAATGGTGTCCTTTCCAGTGGAGACTTGCCGTGCTTAAATAGGGAAAGAGGAGAAGAGGAAGGAGATGCWTTGTCATTGCTTCCTCCACCCCTTTCTACAACACAGCTATAACCGAAGTAAAGTGCAGATGATTAGGAAATACRTTGAAGTTGTAAGAAGCTTAGTGATAGATGGCAGTCTTGTGTGTGACTCACGCTTTAACTAGCCTAGAATAATAACATAATTTACATAGATTCTGTCCTGTTAGGTCACAACTGCCTGAAATTTACAGTATGTTGATGCGTCTTAAAAACTAGTTATAGCATTTGAGCATTTTGACATACTCAAACTATCTCTTTCCATTATCATGGTGTGGTGGTAGCACTGTCCGTTTAGGGAATGAACTTCAGAAGGGCTGGGGATGTGYGGTGTCGCTGCCTCCACCGATACCTCCTTTGAGCGTGCCAGCAGCAGCCCATCTTGGACGTGGGTATACASAGCAGTCAAGGGTGGCAAAAGGGGYAGCTCCTTCTTTCAGAGGGACCATGGTGGTGAATTTGTGGCCAACTGGATGACAAGGGAAAGGTCAGGGACCCTCCTTCCCCCACTAAGTCTGTGTCTTGAAGCATATGGGATTATGGTACAAATTTCTGTTCTGCCCAAAACTTTATGGACAATATAAATGGTGTTGCAGTTTTATGCACCTAATAATCTTCCTAAGATGTGGGCAGCTTCAGGCTTTACAGTTTATGCTTGTTGTTCATTCTTATATTTCCTGGGTAGTGGAGTTCTCTATTTTGAATGGATTGGTAGTAGAAAGGTTGAAGAGGAGACCATCATAAACAACATTTACTGATAAGGAACTTTTATTACCTGAAAGAAGAGGAATATTAGTATCGTACGCACTCCAGTAATGGAAGTTTCCCTTAATCTGGAAAATGTTCCATATATGCTAGAAGAGATGTTGAAGTACTTACTTTCCTGACTTAATTTTCTTGTTTAGTTRCATATTATGCAGTTATCTGTGACCAGATCTCTCTGTTCAGAGTTAAAATCCTTCTGATATTTGCCAGTACGTAGTTTTCACATGCTGTCAAGAAAAAAAATTCAAGTGGGTTCGGAATAACAACTTTAGGAAATATTTCAGGTTTTAAATGGCCATGAAGTATCTTTTGACTATATGTTCTTTTGCTTKCTTTTTTAAATGCTGGAAATTGTGTAACTTTTCCCATATTAATCTCAATCACTTAAATGATTTTCCTTGCAAGTTGAAGTTAGTCCAATGAAAGATGTCAAAGACATCAGATCAGATATTCTACTCTATATTATTTTACAATTATAAATAGTTATTATTTGTCTGTAAAGAGAGAGCAGTTTTACTGGGTATTATTTAGTCAAAAATTAACGGGCAAGTTTGGCGCTCTGTTACTGGAAGACATTTTTAATTTTTTCTGTCTTTTGATGGAGAGTGCTCTGCCCATTGAGAAGTTCTTCCTGAGCTTAAGTGGTCAATGGACTGGCAAGCTGGAAGCCTATCAATTCCACTCGCCAACAGCATACGAGGAAATGATGTAGTGGCTATCAGAGCCAACTGTCCTTGACTCTGCAGCATTAATTTCCCTGCACGCTTGGACGGAGTGGAAGGAAGTTACTGCATGAATCTGGAGCGTGGCTCAGGCAGACATATCTGAGTCCTTTCTGTGATGCCTTAATTGCTTTATCACCATGCTCAGTCTGTCCAGGAAGGCATAAATAATTAAAAAGACTTCACAAACACTTCTAATAATTTTATTCTTGTTTTTAGAGTACAAAGAGACTCTGTGTGTTTTGTTCATTGGTAATTTTCCCTCATTTCTGATTTTGTTGAGCTCTTTTATAAATATGAGCAAGAAGGTAGACTTAATCAAATACTTTTCCAACTGATTTGAGTGCATCTACCTATTTGACAAGTACAGAAGCAGAAATATTCCTTGAACAAAATGATTCAAGTTTGAAAAAAACATTTTTTTTGTTTTACAAAAGAACCTATTTGATTTCTTAATAAAAGTAAGCCATGTGAGTAATTACTTTCCACTAATTTCTGAGAAATCTCTTACTTCAAAATTTGTCCCACTGGCTTTAAAAAAAAAAAAGTTTATCAAAGGATTTAAAAGTTTTGATGAAATTGATTAACTTTGATGTAAAAGCTATTGCAAATGAAGTTTTACATAACTGTTCATTATGCAGTTAACATCTCCCCTAGGCCACTCTGACTTTTGCAGTGACCTATTCGGAAGAATCCGTGGTTCATGTGTATTCTGTTTTTGTTTTGAACTGAAAATATAATTCATATTCTCTTTTAGAATTCATTCTCTATCTATTGACTACATCTTATTTATGTAAGGTTTAGTGGGAAAAGAAAACTTAATGTTTGATAAAAACAGCAATTAAAAAGATGCATTTGCTCTTCTCCAATTTACATTTTTTTAAAGAGACATAAGGATAATGACCAAGGTTCTTATGAATAACATTGTTAATATTTGATTGATTTATTTATTGCTAATGTAAATGCTAACAATTCTTGATTTACCATATGAAGAAGTGCAGAACATTACTACTGTCATAACTGATCCCTCATATATAACACTGATTTGGTTATATCCAGTTCATTTTTTGACATCTTCAGACTTTTAAAGTATGGCCTAGTGTAACAGTTCTTCCAAAAGCGACTGTACTGCCAAATGCTGATGACTATATATTTTAGGATTATTTCCAGAGATCTAATTACTACCCATAACTCTTGATTGGCTTAGAAATTTAGTAATTTTGCACCTTAGGTGCAATGAGAAGAAAAAWGTATTTGAAGACAAATGAATAACTGCAGCCAAATCTTCCCTTCCATTTTGTATACGCTTTGTCTTCATTAATCTTTTCATTTTTCCCTTTTTAATTTTTCTTTTAATTATATACTGTTAGGCTTTTGTTGCCCTTTTCTAAGTGAACTGTCTCAGTGGCCATATTGTGTGTTAAAGATTTTTTTCAAAGACAGCAAGGGGAGCTTGGCCATCACAAACTCTGATATCCACAAACTTGRTAATATCGTGTTGCCTGTACCACCACTGAAGTGTCCATATATCGGTATGAGAAGGTGCAGACACATCACGTTTTATGATATGCSTGGCTGTGGATGCCAGTGATGGTAATCAAGAGAGACACTCGTGGTGTGAGCACAAAGACTGTGGAGAGGTCAGGAGATGACGATGGCATTATAGACCCTCAGGCTCAGCCTTGAAGAGATCATTGGAGAGCACAGTCAGAGGACTGTCTGACAGATAAGTTGGCTCAGACGTGATTAAAGATCTAGAAAGAGGAAATTTCTGCATATTATGGTAGCACCTTGAGAAATGGGATGGTATTTGGAGAGCAAAGTGGGGTCAAAGTATATTGGGTGGGATCTAGAATGGGAAGGTCATCAGGGAGGTGATGAGTTTTGGGGGTACTAGCAGAGGGAGAGCTGAGCAAGAGCAGTAATTAGACARGAGGAGATTGGGTCAGTGTGGCAGGCAGAGGGGTTGGAAAAGCAAAGCAGAAAAAGTATGTCAAAGAAGGSTTAGCAACAAGGAAAGAATGATGGAGAGTTGCAAAAGAGAATGGAAAGGGAGAGAAGRGGAGGTTACATTGTTTAGGTCAGTCTTCAGATGTAAGCTGATATTTGCTTGTAAAGTGTAGAAGTTGGTTGGGAAAACAGGCCAGGCAAATATTGATTTAAACTAAGAGCTTTTAATGTTGTTGTTCCCTTTGTTCAGCATGGCTCTGGAAGCTGAACTCTTCTTTATTTACTTGCAGGTAGGTGTGGTGCAGGTAACTTTGATATAGGCTTTTAGGCTCGCTACCGGGGATCTGAAGCTTGACCTGTGAAAACTGTCCTTTCTGGGCATCAAAAGTAATATAGTTTTAAAAAGCAGTACGGAGCCTCTTCTAACTGACCTGCCAATCGTGCTAAACTGAAATGTTATTTTCAGTGGTTTTGGAATGCGGCTTAATAATTCCCAGGGGACAGAATTGAGACCGTGAAATACGTTTCACTTTGGACTTTAGGACAGACCTGCAGTGTGGTTCTGAAGGAGAAAGCTGGTGTTTATATCCAATAAGACTCATAGCCTAAAGCAATTCATGAAGTTGCTGAAAAATGTTACTAAAGAGGTGTATGCTGCTCTGAATGTTTCTTTTCTCTTTTTCCTATGTAGTTTGTTGTATAGCTGGTAAAGAACATTAAAGTGCACGGTAGAAATAGTTCAATTTCAGAAGTATTTAAAGAATGACAGAATAGATAAGCACCTGACAACAAACTTGCAGTGAGGAATACTTAATATTTCACTATTCCAGTTTTGTCACCAGACAGGTAGTTATTATGTATGTGCTATACAAAAACACAGCGAATATGGTTTTTAAATTTCTCTTTTTGCTTAACATGCTGATTCTTCGGCAGAGAGATGCTTGACTGTAAGAAGATGTTTTAATACTTAAATTTGGTAGTGGTTCATAATCATATTTCAGTACATCTGACACTAGAAATAATTACTAAGATTACTGTAGACTCCTAATTAACAGGAATATGTTGCTAAAGAAAATTCGGTTGATGTACCCTCCCTACTTGCTTCCAACTTGGTTTTATATTAAGACATTTCAAAGACAAGAATAAGATATATTTTGGTAAGATATATTTTGGTTTTGATATAGTTTCTTGGCTTTCATTAACAAAAGAAAAAACTTGCTCACAGAAGAAATTTACCTGCTACACATCCAGGCCAGTAACATGTGCAGTGTTTACATATCTGAACTTGAGTTCATTAGAAGGAAAAGACCATAAAAGAGCATGYTGTTTGCATTCACTTTCTTATTTTCTTCAGATTCTTTACACATGCAGATGGACTGGTGTATAGTACATGATAAAGCTGATTGATTGAGTTGCATGCCATGATCCGAAAGGTCATATTTTCACCTGGCTCCCTTGGAATTTGCTGGATACACAGCGCAAGCGATTTCAGTCGAAACACATGGATGTGTGCTTAATAATGCACATTAATAATATATGTTGTTTAATAATGCACATTATTAAATATACAGATCTGCTAGAATTAAGGGAAATAAAAGCTTTTTTTTATCGTGCTTTAAATGTCAGTAGAAGAGCGAGATTACGAAAGTGAAAGCTAGTTAAAAAAAAAGGAACAAGAAGAAGAAAAGAAAGGGTAGGGTCACCATGCAGATTTGTTGTTTATTCCAAGGGAGAAAGATTTCATCAGTTCATTTTCCTCAAAGGAAACGCATTATCTCCAGTCAGTGCAGATTCGGGCAGCAGGCTCCTTCAGCCTTATTTGAAATCCTTGTCACGAGGAGCTTTTCCGAGAGCCTGGCGCGCCTCCGTGGCCGGGCTGCCGCTCGCGCGCCGTTTGACYGCAGCTCCTGCTTTGAGGCTGTGCCCTGAGGATCGCTGAAATCCCTGGGGCCAAGTCGTTGGAGGTGGCGTAGGTTGGGCAAGTTTGGGGCTTTCCTGGACGCGGGCCCCGCTGCCGTAGCTTGTCCTCCCCTCTCGGCCACGGGAGACCACTGCTTTTCTGTGTTGTAGACTATATGGTTAAATATTGATGTCCAGACGTTTGACTAGTATGTCACCCTAGAAGTCATTTCTCTGTTTCCTGTGGAAGCAGAGTAAACGGTTCATAATCCGCAAGTGCCGTAGGCATGCCCCGAATGTCCAGGGTGTCTCATCCYGTTCTTTCCTAAGTATGAAAGAYTGAATACTTTGAAGATTACTTTAAAGACAGAAGTGATAACTGTATTTCATACAAATTATTTCTTTTAAGATTTCTATCAGTCTATAAGTAATTAACAGCATATGTTTTGGCATTAGAAGGAGCACTTTGCAGAAACTGGTATTAGGTAGAAGTGAAGGTGCCAATGGCATATGAAATCCCCTCCCTCATTTTATTCATGAGAAGTGGGTGGCCGGGGGGCTTCATGCTGGTTTGAACGTACGGTGTCGTACGTGGACCTGCAGGAGAGCCCGTGGCCGGTGTGCGGGCACGTGCTCCTCAGCAGGGTGAAGCAGCGACGGAGCGCTGCAGGTGTCATCTGAACGCTTCCTTTCCCCTCTTTGCAGAGTAACGTCTGCATGAGCGTCAGCGAGACCAGGTTGGGARGAGGCAGCATCTTCTGGTAGACTAGCCAGTACGCTGAAAAATTAGATGTGCTTTTGGGCGTACAAGGGCCGTAATTTCTTCAGGTCTGTAAATGTAGACTTTCTAGGGGCTCAAATAAAAGAAAACACTATTTCTCTCTGTTTATACATAACAGTTTGCCCATAGAGTTGACATTTATAATGCTGTGCATGCACGCATGTGTGTATAAAATGACAGCCAGAGCTTAAATATAGTGCTTGAAATGTAATATCTGGGGTAATACTAAACAAAAGAAATTGCTTCTCTAAACAAAAGCAGTTGCCTCTCTATATATTTTTATCAAAATTAAAGGTGCTAATCAAAATTAAAGGTACCTCAACTTTACTAGCTACCTTACTTTCTGACCTTGAAGGTTTCTGAAAAACAGGCTGTGCACTTTAACTTATTTAAATGTCATTAGTTTATGGCCTGCAATATTCAATGGTGTAAAGTTGCTAGTTAGACTAATCATTACGAAAATGTATGTGAGAGGATGAACAGTTTTTATTAGCTTTTTGTAACGTGGCAGCAGGTCACAACAGMGATGATCTGCCATGCTGCTAAAGTTCAGTATGGTCATTTAATTAATTGTGTGGAGCGGTGGCTAACGTGTTRGGCCTAGCAAGTCATAGAACTTTTTGTTTCCTGCAGCAGCTTTGGTGTCTCCACAATATCCCTGTGGCTTGTGCCAGTTGCTCATGCTATAGAAGTGACAGGCGTAGTCTGGCAGAACGCTGYCATGTGCCACGTTTTGGCCGAAGACCACCGCTGGGATTAACTTATTTTTCAGTAACCAGGAAAATAAATTCTGTTTTGGAGGAGGCAGTAGGGAAGGTCAGAACTTAGGTTATTGATAAAGACCATGAATGCTATTTTTTATGGCTTGGTTGAAGCACACCTGGAAAATGGATTTTCTGAGGCCCACTATTTTGCAGCAATGATATAGTTGCTGCTTTTGAACACAAATATTTATTCAAAATTACTTAATTAAAAAGTAATCCATTGTTTTTGGTTCTGCCRTCTGTTTTTTGCACTTACAAGAGTACTATTAGCATAATTAAATTAGCACTTTTTTCTCTCAGTTTTTCTTCCACTGACCTGTATTATAACTAACATATAAGATTGTGTAACATTTTAAATGACTATATATTTTATACTTTAATCACAGGATTGAACTGATGATGTCCCTTGTTAAAATTCTATCCTAAAGYATTGTCTTAGGTTCTGAGTGACTTTAGGGGAATAATACTCACATAATAATCTCACCTCCATCCCTGGTAAGGTGATGGAACAGCTCATTCTGGRTGTCATCTCCAGACATGTGGAGGAAAAGAAGGTGATCAGGAGTAGCCAGCATGGATTCACCAAGGGGAAATCCTGCTTAACCAATCTGAGAGCCCTCTGTGATGGAATGACTGGCTGGACAGATGAGGGGAGAGCAGTGGACGTTGTGTACCTTGACTTCTGCAAGGCTTTTGACGCTGTCTCCCATAACATCCTCCTAGAGAAGCTCAGGAAGGGTGGGTTAGATGAGTGGACAGTGAGGTGGATTGAGAACTGGCATAAAGGCAGAGCCCTGAGGGTTGTCATCAGTGGCGTGGAGTCTAGTTGGAGATCTGTGGCTAGTGGTGTCCGCCAGGGCTCAGTCCTGGGCCCCATCCTGTTCAACTTCTTCATCAGTGACCTGGATGAGGGGACAGAGTGCCTCCTCAGCAAGTTTGCAGATGATCCCAAGCTGGGAGGAGTGGCTGACACACCTGAGGGCTGTGCTGCCATTCAGAGAGACCTGGCCAGGCTGGAGAGCTGGGCAGAGAGGAACCTCCTGAGGTTCAACAAGGGCAAGTGCAGAGTCCTGCACCTAGGGAGGAATAACCCTAGGCACCAGTACAAGCTGGGGGCTGACCTGCTGGAGAGCAGCTCTGCAGAGAAGGACCTGGSAGTGCTGGTGGATGACAGGTTGACCATGAGCCAGCAATGCGCCCTTGTGCCCAAGAAAGCCCATGGTCTCCTGGGGTGCATTGGGAAGATTGTTGCCAGCAGGTCAAGGGGGGTGATCCTGCCCCTCTACTCAGCCCTGGGGAGGCCTCATCTCGAGTACTGTGTCCAGTTCTGGGCTCCCCAGTCCAAGAGAGACATGGAGCTACTGGAGAGAGTCCAGCGTAGGGCTACGAAGATGATCAGAGGGCTGGAGCACCTGCCCTRTRAGGAAMGGCTGCGAGAGCTGGGCCTCTTCAGCCTGGGGAAGAGAAGACTGAGGGGGGATCTGATCAATGTGGACAAGTACCTGAAGGGAGGGTGTCAAGGGGACAGGGACAAACTCTTTTCAGTTGTCCCGTGTGACAGGACAAGAGGGCAGAAATTGAAGCACAGGAAGTTCTGCCTGACCGTGAGGGGGAATTTCTTCCCTGTGAGAGTGACGGAGCCCTGGACCAGGTTGCCCAGAGAGGTTGTGGAGTCTCCTTCTCTGGAGATCTTCAAGGCCCRCCTGGATGCAACCCTGTCTACCATGCTCTAGGTGACCCTGCTGAGCAGGGAGGTTGGACTAGATGATCTCCAGAGGTCCCTTCCGACCATACTGATTCCATGATTCTAATACAGTTTAATGTAAAATCATACAAATCTATTCTTTTACAACTTAAAAATGCTGCTAAAATAGGGGAGAAGAGATGTGAATAGAGCAGTAAAAAAGATTATGAAGAGGTATGTGTTGACTTCATGATCCTGTCATGTTTTTGATTTTTTTCCTGATCTGGTTATATGATGGAAGTGCTCTGTATTGTAAGTCCAGTCTCCAGGTACTTTTTTTTTTTTTTTTTTTTTTTTTTTAAAAAAAAAAAAAGGAAACTCAGTCTGCAGCAAGGTTGGCTAATGAATGCTTGTAAAACGGACTTTTTCACCATTACTTGGACACCATACAATTTTCCATCTTGTTTTCTACACATTTCAAATCCAGAATTTGACTTTCAAAATGCAAAAACTGCCATGTGCCATGGTTGATGTAAAATAACAAGCAACAGTTTGCCTGTCTAAAAGATCATGAAGGCTTTTTAAGTGCGTAATGCTTGGTGCATGTCAAGTGCATACATGTTCAAAGTGTATTTTACATAAGCCATCAATTTACAATTAGGTATAAAATTTTTGTACTGCTGAATTTCAGTAAAAGTCACCTGYCAAACTGCACATAGCACTATGCATYGTCTTTCATACAAATTATTTAATGAATGACCTCAAATAAAATAATTTCCTGTTGCTGTACAACTATTTGAGAAATCTCCTATGAGGAATAGGAAGAATTTGGCCATCATTATGTCACTTCAGATTTACCATGCYGATCTGTGGTACGTTTTATGTTAAGGTTATTTCTTTGCTGCAGACTTATCATCTAATGTTTAGGACATTGATAGCATGTGAAACAGCACCTGGCAGCTTTGATGCAGCAACATGCATAGTGGCTTGGACAGGGAGCACGTGCTTGTTGGTGAAGGAGTAAAACCAGTATACAGGTTAAGCAGGAAATTGTGTCTCTATTTGGCAATCCCTTCTTTTACCTTTACCACTCATCTTTGCATCGTCTTACTTTTCTGCCTAAAATTTGACAATGAGTTATTTATCTTTATGTACACATTAAAATACAATACAGCTGTTAACCTTAAACAGTGTGAAAATTTCAGGTACCCAAAATAGTCACAAATTTTAAGTGAAATTTTACATTAAAATTGAAAATTGAGACAAGCATATATCATCTGATAAATAATACTCCCTGCAGAACTGTAATCCCCATTCTTTTCATGTTCCCCAAAATTATGGTGAGTCACTCTGGAGAATATTTAGAGTGGGAGTTTATTTTTTTTTATTCAGGCACTCCCTGTCTTTAACAACTGAAGTGCCTAGGTATTCTAGCTTAGGCTTGTTTTGAAAATTTTATTTCTACACCTTTTCTTGCAGCGTGTTGGGCATTCCTTCAAGGTTTTCTGTTCGGATGTTTATCGAGCTATTTGCTCATCTAGGCTTTTGCATTCCTACAAAACCAGGGCCCAAGGTAGTGCTGACGCCTGGCAGTGCGTTGCCCTTCTGGGTGGGAACTGGTGATAAGCGGAAATAATAACGCTGCAAATCTGTTGAGAAACGTTAATGTCTAACCTGATAGAACTGCAGCAAAGCACAACAAGCAAACAAGTAAACCCATTCTGGATTCAGGTAATAAACATTGCAGCTGAAGGAGGGGGAAAAAAAGTGGGATTAGATGGGAAGGACCATTACTGCATCAACATGATGCATCTGCAAGCTCCTTTCGTGAGTGTTTTATGACTAGGCAAACGCATTTTCATGTTGGCTTCTGCAGTAAATGTTTCTTCTTTATTACTTGATAGCCACTTAGAATTTAGCCTGATTTTTAACAGTGCTAACATACAGTACGAGGAAAATTTATTTGAATAAAATAAAGCTACATTCTTCTAAACTGGAGTCATAATATTAATACTTAAAATACACAGCAACATGCTGGGAAAATGGGATAGTTATTTAGATATATTATAAAATGTATCCCACTACTTTGATGTGATTCACTACTATTTCACCAAACCAATTTAAGAGTCTCCTGTGGAGAGGGAATAGTGCAATTAAAATTAGTAACACAGATTTTCACATTCATATATCTAATTCAGGGATGGGTGATAATGAATTAAATACTTTTTCCTTCTTCTGAAGTCAAATCAGTATTAAATGAATCTGAGATAGAATTCGTATTTAAAGAGCCTGCCTGTGTGGAGTTACAGCATCTGGAGACAGATTTTTAGCATGAGAAGGTGTTGCAGCTCAAGTTTGCATGGTATTTTTCTTTTTTTTGTTTGCTTTTCCATAGATTTCTGGAAATTATGTGACTGTATAAGTGCAATAGCTATTAAAAATAAAGAAGAAAAAGATAAAAGTTAAATTGCTTTGCAGTACGCTGTGCTCCCAAAATCTGTGAAGTTCCTGGGTGGGAAGAGAACTGCTGTCATTAAATTTGCCTTGGACAAAAATTAAGGAAATTAGAGCAAAAAACAGATAGCTTTGGAAACAATAGTCTCTAGACACTTGTTAAACAGACACTGGAAAACCCAATGGATAATCCTCTAGGGTGAAGTGGCTAAATTTGTTTGTAGACATTATGAATATAAGAAGTGGTTCTCCACTCATTATGAAGCAGCATAAAACATAACAAGGATATGCTGTTGTCTGTGTATGGTATTACCCTGAAAACCCCCAAAACAAACCTCAAGCCTTCTCCTGGTGCTCCCTGTGATTAGRGAAGGAAATTAGATATCACTTCTTAAGCAAAAGAGTCAGTGCAGCAAGCATCACATTAGCCCTTCACCTAACCACAAATTAGAGAGCAGTTGTATAGTAATAGTAGTTCTAGGGGTCTATTGGTAAGATGTCKTTAGTGACACATGCTGCACCACCAGGTTTGCAATATATTGGGGTCACTTTTGTCCCTCCATAAAAGCTTGTAAATAAACAAATGAACAAACCAAGCCAGGCGCCTCTGCTGACTGTTGCACTTGCCCATCGTATGTAAATACTGAAAAATGTAAATTAGCTGTTCTTCAGGGACCTGACCAGTAACAGGGCTGGGGAAGAACAGGGAATCAAAATAACTTGAGGGTTTAAGGTAGACTGCTTTGTGCAGCACTGTTTTAGAGACATTTTGCATACGTGCCCGCATGTCGCTAATCACTGCGATACCCCGTGTATTGATTGCTAGCATTCTCAAAGTGCAAAAAATTCTAGAACATGCTTATTTCTGAATCTTACAGAAGGTGTATGTCTTGCCAAGATAAAAAAATAAAGTTGTAGAAGTGGCTAATTTGTTAAATCTCAGCTGATTACCATCATCTGAATTCAAAAAGTATCTTATAACTTACTATTTGCTTTATAACTGCGCTGTGCCCTGCACTGTGCTGATTAGTGAGGGAATATTTTAATAACCCAACCACTTAGCCTGGCATACTCAGGTATTTGCAGATGGGAAGTGAAAACYGAGCTGCTCATGCATTTCACATAAGCAAAGAGTTGCCCCATGAAGGCGAATGAGTGTGACAGAAAAGAAACTGTTACGGTCCCAGGAAAAACTTGCTCCGACGGCGAGAAGAGGTCCCAGAGACCAAACGCGGAGGTCTCCCGCTGGAGCGGGGCGCGGGAACGCCCGGGCCGCCTGGAAGAGGCTTTCCAGGCGGTTGTGGTGCTTCTCGGCGGAGCTCAGCGCCGCGTCTCGCGTGAGGGAGGCGCTGGATGCGGCTGCCGAGGGCCGGACCGAGGGTTCGGCCGCCTCGTCCCCCGCTGCGCGCTCGGTGSTTTGCAACGTCCGCGTCTCCCGTTGCGCGCGTTCGCGCCGGGTGGCCAGCAGGCCCTTTCCTGAGCTGTAACGAGAGGGGCGACGAGGGAACCCGAGTTTACAGTAATTCCCGAATTTAAGGCAGTCCATTTTTTTTGTCTTATTTATTTCAACTATTTCCCAATCCAAGGTATGTTTCTTGTATTGTAATTTAGTGCTACAGCAGTGTCAGTTTTTAGCATGTCTATGTTTCTAGCAGAAGAATTATCGTAAAGCACGGCTGCGTTGTGTAAACAGCAATCCTTAGAGCAGTCCATTTGCCTGAATACATTAGAGTCCACTAAAAAAGGACTATTTAAAAATGTGACTTTCTCCTTATTTCCTGCCTTTTGATTGTCATTGTTTGCTCAGTTATAAAGTGGTTTGTTGACACCAAATATTTTAATAATTCCTTTCCAAGTCCTTGTGCCGATGCCTTTGAGATGCTGCTATAGTAATTAAACTGTCTTTTAGTTGAAATGCTTGCAAAGCGTCCAGTTCTGTGCCTGGCAGCTGGTGATGCATTATAGAGACATTGAGCTAATCGATTAAAACCGCAGAGACATGGGAGTTGTCTGACAGCACTGTACTAGGATGAAATTAGTCGGAATTGCATGGTGAAATTAGGGGGAATGCAGGTGATTGCAGCTCTTCTGGGAGAATCCTGGGTGAGGGGGACGCTGCGCGCTGATCCCTGCGTAATTAGGACAGCCACGTTTTAACAGTATTTCTAAAGTATTAAAATGGACTGGATAAATCAGCAGGGTTGTTTCCAGTGAACTTGGCATCCATCCACTGTGACTGAAATAACATGAAATTTTTCGGCTGCTAGGAAATGTGAAATTGGACTAATTGTCTTTTAACTAGTCTGCTGGTGTGTTGGTCTGTAGCAGGTCAGGAGCACGAATACCATAGGCTTTCAGGTCTGCCATTGGGGCCTAAGAAATGTTCCCCTATTTGCAGGTTAAATTACACGGTATACAGCAGAATATTTATTAGAATAAAGACGCTGTAAGTATGAACACAAATTGAATCACAGGCAATAAAGGTAGCGTTGATATATTACTTTGTAAAACTGCCTAATGGGTCTGCTTTGAAATATTTTAAACGGTCCTTTAAGAAGCAGTTACAGTTTTATACACCCTAAATGGAGAAGTTCCTTTTCACTTGGGCYGTTACCTGTGAAACATGTTCTGCACAAATCCTGAGGAACCTCCAAAAATTAATTTCTGGCAAAAGCATGGTTAGCTTTTCTGGGCAAATCYGCCAGACTTCGGCTCTGTTTCATACCGCTCTGGTAATTATTCTAAGCGGTGCTGGACATAAAGGAATCCACTCTGATTTGTAATTGTACCTGTCTTCRTTTAAAATTGGGAATACTGTTTGGCTGCTCTGTTCGGCAGAGGGGATGACTCTGTCTGGGAATAGGTGTTCCTATTTTCAGTATCAAAACCAACATTACTGCTGTATGTTTAACTCTGAAACAAGATGACARAAGACCCATTAGATGTAACGAAGGAGATCTGGTAGAATTTAGGTGAGGCTCGACTCGACATGAATCTGTCCACTGAGTAAAATAAAGCCCTAATAGCAGGATCCCTTAGCAAATAAAAGGAACCGCTCCTTGGGCAGGGCTTGTGATCTGCTCCGTGTCAGTSTCGGAGTGCGGAGTCCTGAGGAGATCGGTGCTGGTAGAGGCCGTWCGATATATTCGGAATTGAGGCTAGAATAACTTCTGGGAAATGCCGTTGATATCGCTCTGTACCTGGGAGTTAGCGGCTCTGTTTCATTGCATTTCAGTCGTGCTTGTCTTATATTTAACCTAACTAGTCATCTCAGATCACTACTGAACTCACAATTTTCCCCTGTAATTGCATACTGAACTGGTACCGTAGAATCACAGTAGCTTTAAAGAGACCATCAGTCTTGATTTAGTTTTAAGACAAATTTTCTATGAGGTCTTCTCAGGGTGTCTTACCTTTACGTTGCCATAGTTAACGTGTTTTACTTTCTTTTGTATTTTAATTGAAGCAATCTAGCTTTGTGATGTTTATTTTAGAAAGAGTCGAAACTGTGCAGTAACATCCTTCATTCTGAATAACCAGTTTGTGCCATCAAGGCCGCTACATTGGAACATTGGACTTTTGGTTTTGCCTTGATTTAGGTTTGGATTTTTTTTTTTTTTTTGTAATTATGAAAAAATGTCCTACAGTGAAGAATAAACGCACAGTGTTGTTATTGAAAGAATGTACCTT
Source organism: Rhea americana (assembly GCF_003343005.1). Taxonomy (NCBI): domain Eukaryota; kingdom Metazoa; phylum Chordata; class Aves; order Rheiformes; family Rheidae; genus Rhea; species Rhea americana. Next base: position 4,365,770 of record NW_028185927.1, read on the forward strand.
ACATTGCTTATCATCTAGAAGTGCATTTTACTTTTATAGCTATATTGACCACATCTGTTTTAAAACCATAAACTAGGGCATATTTAMGTGAACTTTTATGGTAGCAATGGGAATAGCTAGTGTGCATTTCTCAATTTTTTCTCTTCTCATGTCCCTGTTACCTTGTATACATGCACTTGGCACCTTCCCATAATCCTGTCATTCATAACGTCCTTCTGCCTGAGTATATTTTTGTCTTTCATGATGAGAAGTACCAGTAACCGGACTAGTAATTTGGTACTGGAAGGGGAATTCAGTGTTAGCAAGCAGTATGTCATATGTTTTTATTAAGCTCTATTTGGGCTGCAGTAAGAGTTCACCAGTTCCTCCCAGTTCCTCTAAATGAAGGCTTCTAAATGAATATTTCTAATGTCTTGGAAACGTCTTCTAGTTTCTAAATGAAATTTATTCATAGCCAATTAATATCTGTCTCTTCTTTGAGCCAACACTTTTATATAAAATTCGTCTTCTCCTTTCTATATTTCCTAAATGTCCTGTAATAATATTTCTTCTCAACTTTTATTTTTCCAGTTAGCTAACTAGATGAGCTCTAGATGAGCTTGCAGATCATCGAGATGCTTTGTTTTCCTTATAGTTCTACAGTTGATCCAATCTGAAGTCCTTCTCTTGAATACTGGGGTTAAAGCTGATTAAAGCATTGCAGATGATGTCTCACCAGTACCTTTGGGCTCCGAGTGGCACTAAATGGCACTAATTTGCTCCCAGTGTCAAACGCAAATATATCTTCTGATGCAACCAAGAAGTAGAGTACATATATTGGTAATGGTAGTATTTTAGTTRTTCTAAGATAGATTACCACAACGGGTCAGTAGCAGTGCCACCTTGCCTTAGTTATGTTCAGCTGGTGGTTTTGAAGTTGTTGCTATTAGTCTCCAAGAGTATGATGTGAATTTTTATTAATAAATATAATCTCATTTCTCCTTCTCCAATCCTTGAGTTCTTCCTGTATGATATAATTATCCTTCTCTGCAATGGCAAGGTCTTCTGGTGTTATCTTCATAAAGTTCGCTAGTAAGCTTGTATTGAAGTCAATTACTAAGAAAATATTAAACAATATCTTTCCCACAACTGATCTTCAAGACCAAATACTATTAACCACCTCCCACTGCACTACAGTCAGTATAATTGTCAGTATTGCCTACTAATAACTACCTGCCAATATCCTGTTGATTCACCTTCCTACTCCTTCTGCTGGCGCCTACTCTAGTCTCTTTATTTTCTGTTCTTAAATGGATGTTTCCTATGCAGCGCTGTAATGAATGTTTGAAACCCCTATCTATATTTCTAATTATATATTTCCAATATTTCTTTGTCTACAAAATAAGCTAACAAAGAAGCCATTGGATTATTTTTGCAAATCTACCGTTTGTCAAGCCACTCTTTCATGCCTTGCAAGTTCACTTGCAAACTAAGACTGGCACACAAATTCTTTAAAACAAAACAAAAATACCCTTAGAATAGCATTTCCCATTTTCCTAATAGGCCTAATTATGCCACAGATTAGCAGCAGTTCAAGAAGCTATGTTTTGAAATATTTAATACCTGAAGTCTCTCTCAAAAGAAGCAAGAGGCAGAGAAAAAGTGAAAAGTATGTGATAGGAGACTACTAGCTAATTTTTACTTGCAAAATCCATCAGTGCTCTAATAATGAAGCCCTATTTAGAGCCTAGAGAGCACATTCAGGTTTTTTAATCTTTTCAGCCTAAGTCAGATTTTTATTCTTCTTTGTTTCATCATCAGATTATAACAGCCTTGTCTTGCTTATTTGTTTATTGTTTATTTTTGTGTGTTTTTCAGCTATCAAAGCTATGTGGTTTGAGGGATCTGTTCTCTGTCTCTTATTAAGGAAAGGCATTGAGAAACTTTTAAAAAAAGATATTCCTGTAAGAACACACTCAAATATTTGTGTATAAAAAGTCAAGCAGGTAAAAAAAGTTCAGTGAGAACTTGACTTGAAAGATATCCTTATCTATGAGCTTGCCAAAAGTAGAAATCTGATTTCTAACAGCTRTTTAAGTTTTCAACTCTTTAGGCATGACGATTGAGGGAAAACTCYACATTTCAGTAAGTGATCTGGAAATGACAGGAATTTGGAAGTTCCCCAGTTTTTTAGGGCAATGATTATCCAGTCATTATTTTAATCATCTTTTTTTTAATAACAAAAAGTATCAAATACAAAACCTTTTTGGAATGCTTGAAAACATATGGTAGTTTCAGAGAAGCTATTAGAGGGCTGAGAAAAGACTGTGTGTTTTAAACAAGGAAACTTGGGGAAAAAACCCTCAGAACAGAAGAGTCGGATGTTGTGCTCAGAAAATTCACCAAAGGCCCAGGCATGTGTGATTAGGTAATGAAATGTTGGAGCAGTGTTACAACGTCTTTTCTTCCCATGCCTAAATTCAGCTCTTTGATACAGCACGGGTCAAAAACTGTATCTTTCTAGAACTTTTCAAAATGGTATTGCACAAAGTTAAGCCTTCGAGCTATTGGATGCGAGCCCCAATGAATAGGTGTCAATATAGCCAAGCCAGCTTTCAAAGGAACTGTTTCGTGCATGTGAGATGCATTGTAAATAGTTTAGAAAATGCTGTCTAAATCGTTGGAATATTTTTCAATTAAAAGCAGAAAAGATTAGTGGTGTTCCTTTGACCAAAGTCCTCACTCTGTTTCATGTGAGGTTTCAATGTTGTGTTTACACSTCTCCGTCCTGGCACATAAATTTCCGCTCAGCTTTTATGATAGGAAAACTGAGATGTGACGCCCCATGAACTCTTCAGATCTCTATTTCCATACACTTCCCAAGCCTATCAGCAAACCACTGGGGACCTCTAYAGCCAGCAGCGTTCCTGCCTTTGAGTATGGAGCTCACTAGCTTCAGCTGCTTGTGGAACTGAGGTCTGCAGCTCTACCAAAAGTGGCAGGGCCAGCGGTCCCTGTCCCCAGTGCCCGGGGAGTTCCTGCGGAAAAGGGCTTCTGTGATCTGCTGAGCCTCTTGGGCTACCTTCAGGCCCTGTCCTTGCCGCCCCAGGCCGGCGGCGGCCTTTGCTTTTGGAGGGTGTGTGCATGCTGCGTGCCAGGGAGCATCTCCACAGCGAAGACTAACCTGCAAAATGCAGCATCTGGAGGATGTGCCGGGAGCGGCTGCTTTGCTTTTGCCATTGCTTCATTTTCTTCTGACTTTCTGCCTTACTCTTTCAGTTCAGTTCTCTGCTGAGATGGTGAGGCAGGATGACTTGACACAAATAAGCTGAGGTGYACGCTACAAAAATAATACAGATGTTCCATTTTTTTCTCCACACTAYGGAACAACCACAGCTCCAGCCATGACATTCAAGGATGCTTCACCATTGCATGTACCCAGAGCTGATGGCTGGTTTGCATTGGTGCTGCCAGGAGGATGCTGACAATGTCAGATAAAGGTACAGTTACATATTTAGTCAGAAACCAGCCTGAAAGAGAGCCAAGTATCCTCGGAATCAGAGCATTTCAGGAATTTTTACTCACTAAAGTTTTCTCCCTAATTTCTTCTTYAACATATTGGGCTGATGCAGTTAGGTTTGCAATTCAGAAGCAGAGGAACCTACCTGGAGAAGTAATGTCTTTAGGCAGTCTAAAGACTAGCACATGTTAGCTAAAGGTTAGTTTTGATACTATTGTTCAAGAACTTTTCAAATGACTCTGAAGTTTGTCTCATGAGAACTTTTTTCCCCACTGATTTCCCCTCCCAGTAAGTCTTTTTTCTTTTTTTCTCTCTTGTAGGAGATACAATCCTCTCCTGTATCAGTAAATTAGATTAGAGCTGATAAGTATACATCTTTAGTGATACTGAGGAAAGAGAGCCTGAGCCTACCATTTTTGAAGGCTATTTCCTGTAATTAAGAATCTGTTCAGACATTCTTTATGAGCCATTTATGCGCAAGAGAAGCGTAAAAGGAAAAGACGAATCTTTTACACCCTCTGTAGTTGACAATTTGTGTTTGAAAATGTTAATATATTTTTTTCAAATAGACAAAATTTACTTTAATTGAATTTTCCCTGCATTTATTTCCAGGCATGTACAATTCTTGTTGTTATTTTTAGTTACCTTCTTATTAACAGAAGTGACAGATGATGTACACTAATCTTCAGTTTCCAAATACATAAAAGTTGGTGGGTTTTGGGGGGCAGAACACATTTTTAGTTATATTTTCTCATTACTGCCCCCCTTCTCCTCTGTTACCTTCCATCCAAACAGTGCCAAAGTTAGAGCTTTATGGACTTTTCCTAGACAGAGTTTACAGTGCCCAAGGAAGTCCAAAGTCTGTGTATGTCTCACCAGGGAAGAAAGCTTTTAAAGATTTCATTGCGAGATGAGGAAGTGTGTCCAAAAGGGCTTTATAGCTGAAGGACTATCCGCTCCCAATGGTCTCCCGGCTTGTTCAGCCAGGGCGGTTGTCTCCTCCTGAGTGGAGAGAGTGATTGACTGTACCAGGCTTCCCTCTGGAATCAGTTCATGTACCATTACTGCATGAATGTGAGGGACTCCAGCAGAAGCTAATTAGGATCCTTAGGAGTGCCTTAGAATCATAATTTTCTTTCATCTTAATTTTCTGTGCAGTGACTTTTAAGCTCTGCTTTTTACAACCTTCTCACTACAGTTCTAGGACTAGGACAGAAAAGGAAAGATATTTTTTACTAACCTATCTGCCGTTGTCACCTTAGAGCGATTGCATCCACTGAGAGCAAAGTGAGCAGAAAGAAGGTTGCAGTGAAAACGCAATTTTGATTTCTGCCAGAACATCAGTAATGCTTTCTGGGGTGCCAAATAATATCTAGGTGTGGATTACGTTCCAAACTGATGAGTGGAGGTAAGCCTGCAAATTGTTTTGGCTGATAATATAAAAATAACAATATTGTCTTAAGAGAAACCATAGCCAAATATGCAACTTTTTATTTAAAGGATACTTATGTAAATAGCTCAAATTATTAAGCTAATTATATTAATGATGCAGGTTAAAAGACAGGAATGGTGCAACTCAACTTAATAATCAAATTAATAAACCTGCTGGTAGGATGTTTCAGAGAAATGTTTTTAGGTGTAACTGTACTACCAAATATTGTTGTGGGAGAGTAAGCCCTTGCACACTTCGTTCATCTTCTCGCCTTTTATTTTTTTCCCTTGAGGCAATTCCTGTAGACCTGCTGACACAAAAGGTCTTTATTTCAATACTTTACATGAAATGGTTTGCCCTCCCAACATGCCTGAGCTCGAGATGTTATGCTTAAGTAGCTTAAAATGGCAGGGACCAAGGAAAACAATTTAAGCTGGACAACCATGTCATTGCAGGAAAAATTTGGTATTAACTGGCCACAAATAAATTTAGGCTGGAAATGTAACAGAAAACATCTGTCTGCTAAAGTAATCAGGATCTGCAACAGTCTTCCATCTGCAGCAAAAGGGGCAAAAAAATGAACTCCTTTTAAGAGGGTGGTCGATACGCTTATAAGAAGATCTATGATGGAGCATTTGCAAAAAATATATTACCAAATTCAGAGAGTAAGAAGGTTCTTCCCACTCTTTATCCATTAATTTCTGAGACATTTAGCTAATAAAGTGAGAAAATTCAGTGACCAACTATGGGGTTATTTCAGAGCGTTATTTGTGCGTAAGAAATTCCCAGCGTACTCACTCCTGAATTCCCCTACGTCTGTGCAAAGCAAAGTGCCGAGCCGTTTCTGTAAGCGATGTCTCGTTGCGCCTTGTAACACGCAGCAGCTTTGTGGCTGGATCAATGTAATCTGCGGGGCGAGCGGGGAAGCACCAGTCGCGTCCCCTGGCCGGACGCGAACCACGAAGCCGGAGGGGGAACACGCAGCTTCTACGCTTAATTCACTAGACATTTCAGCCTCCAGTTTTACACGGTAAAAGAATCTCAACTTCTGTTTAGGTAACAGATGAGGATGCTGTAGGAGAGAAGCATCATTTCGATATGATAGCTCAGACACAGCAAGTGYGTGCGCTGAAATTTTTAAATTTAGTCCCTCAGCCATGGTAGTACAGTATCTAGGAACAGCGTGTCTTCAGAATAATAATAAAAAAATCTCAATTGTTTTTCAGACTTGTTACATTTGTCAGAGAGCATTTAAAATGTTTGTCACACGCAGCGTATTTTAASTGAGAGAAAATATAAATGATCAGTATGGTAATACACTGATTATTTTTAATGGTGTATGTAGTCTTATTGCTACTCTTCCTATTGCTATATATTTCTTGTTACTTGTAGTTAGCTGCATATTTATATTAATGAAGGAGACAACACACTATTCACTGCTCCTCTATTCCTGAGATATTTAACTTTCTGTGCAGGTACTAGCTGTCAATCAAGGCTAATCAAACTGGCACAGTTAACATAATACATCATAAAATTTCACAGTAATGTCAACCTGTAATTCTGTCAATCTGGTTAAAGRAAGTGGGCTAAAAACAATATTGTCATTCTGTAATAACATAGGGAAACAGAATTTTGGAATAATGTTATTACTGTCTCCTGTAACTGTATTGTGCACATGTTTCAAGAGCAGCAGTGGTTTCCGTTAGGATTGACTTGGTCAAATATCAGGAGTTTTTAACTCTTATTTTTCACTTGTCTCATTATCAGGGACTTWAATGTATCCTAAAAAAGAATGAGGTTTTGCAGTTCTCTTCGTGCTCTCACATTGATGGTGCCCGGGAAACGAAAAGAGGAGGCATGTGTTTTTTCTGTCCATCTTGTGCATGGGGGGGGGGTATTTTATGATGGAACTGGCTGAGGTTGCCTGGACATCTGGGAAAGGGGGTGCCCAGCTCTGCTAACAGTAAAGGAAGCTCCCAGCAAAACAAAACAAAAAACAACACCGCGTAGCAATATTCCAATTTATACACGTGGGAACAGAAAAGTGCAGCATGGCTGCTTGCATGGCACAACAGACAAATTATGGTGGAAGTAGGCAGAAAACGTAATACTCCAAAATACAATGTCTTTCTACTTGGAAGGGCCTGTGAATCCTAAATTTCATAAGTTTTTTGGTAGGCGCACACACCTTTATCTACAATTTAAGTCTATCAAGGGTAGTTTGCTTTTCAAAGTTACCTTTGGTGAAACCCTTAGAAATAATTGAAAACCTCTGGGTTGACAGAGATATGTATCTACTCACTGATACTAAAATGCATCAAAATGCACAAGTAACTCTATATAAATGAATGGGACTCCTCATGAAGCAAAGTATTAATTGGGCCAAATAGGTACTACAGAAGTCCATTTGGGAGTGCTTAAATCATATCCTTCTGCGATGGTCTTTATTTGCCTGTAATAACTGATCATGAGATGTTTTGTGTGCTGAGTAAGGAACATCTTTGGAAGCACCAGATATATTTGTCTCTCCTCCAGGAAGTTCTTTTTCGTTGAAAYACAGAGCACTGTGTAATGAATCACCTAGGTTAGGTGATCTTTGTCAGGTGATGGCATGTACGTTTGTAAACCAGGGAAAGTTTAGAGGGAAGTTTGTGTAAGATGGATGTTTAACAATCAGGAATCTTAAGTTGTGGTTGCAGAAGCTAGAGGATAAAGGATGATAAATGAATCTCAGAGGTCTATAAATGAAACATGGTTAGTACTTGATGCAGAAAGTAATAAAGACAAAGAGGTCTGGGCAAGTAAGCTGAGAATACGGTCTTTGGAAAAGGCAGTATTAACAACTAGACTTCAATAAAGAAGGTAAAAGCAGAAGTAAGCAATTGTGTAAGCACTAATCGCTGTGCCTGTGTATGCTGTCCATGGGAGTGCATAGGTCTAAGCAGGGATTGCAGTAACAGAAGGGAAACATAATGGAAACTGAATTTGCTTCGATTTAATATGTGAAAATCCATCATTCTTCAGCAAAGTAGCAGAAAGAACTAAGACAATCACTTTTCATGGCAGGTAGATAGGACTAATTTTTTTAAAAAATCAAAGAACTATCAATGATATGATATTTTGAAGGTGAAGTGTACAAATTCTGTCTGGAGAGCAAAGGCAGCAGCATTTCAAGCTTATTTTACTTGCAAGCATAAACAGATGTGTTAGATAACGTTATCCAGGGAGCASACTGCCTGTGAGCGTGGTAACTCAGTTCAGGAGATGTTGACTGGGAGAAGGCAGGCAGAAAGGCCAAACCGTAGCCCGTTTCGTCGCGCGGTGGAGGAGGCGAGAGAGGTGGGATGGTGGGAATCACGTACCGCCGGAGGAGCGGCAGCCGCCCCGCGTGCAGCGGTGCCGTGCAGTCCTGCAGCCCGGAGGRCTCATCGCTCTGAGATGGCGGAAGGTTTCTCCTCCTGATCTGTGAAAAGGCAAAGCCGTGCAGCCCACGCGACGGCTCGGCAGCGMGCGCGCTGCTGCGGCCTTGGGAGCGGCAGACGGGGCCGCAGCGGGGCAAGGACGGGAGGATCCAGCCCGTTTGCTAGCTCCGACTAAACACAGCCGACGGGATTGTCCACCTGCCCTTTCTTCCTCCCCTTTCTCCATGTATAACCCGGGCCAGCCACGTGGACCGTCCTAATAGCTAGCGATATCTAGTGGCGGTGGGGACAGAGGCAGTAGACCTCRCTCCTCGGAAGCCACGTGCCGTGGTCTCCCCCACCATCCCGTTAGATGAAGAGGGGTGAGGAGAAGGCCCTCTTCCCTTCTCGTAAAACGCCGGCCTCAAGGCGACAGGAAAGCTGTTTTCCRTGAGTCTTTACTGCTGCCACGTGACGGCGGTGGGAAGTAACTTCCTTCCCAGCAGCAGAAGCAAGCTGGAAAGAAACGTTAGCGTTAACGCAGCACGAGACATCGACCCGATGAACCCCAAGGCGAAGCGCAGCGAGGCCGGCAGGCAGAGCGCTCGAGGGCGGGTCAGCCCCGTGATTTATGCAACGTGCAGCGAGGTGGAACGTACTTATAAATCCCTTGCCTCCTCTCGGAAAGGATGTAGGAATAACAGTGACATCGCTCCSAAAACGTGGGAAGAGCATCTGACTGCACGCACGGGCGTGTCGCAGGGAGACGTGTTTTTGAGTGAAAGCGGGCGGAAACGCGGAACGCTTTATAAGGGCCTTCACGCAACGCGAAGACCTGCAACGCTGCGTCGCGGTAAAAGAGAGAAATTAGGAGGTTCGTTGCAGCTGTGAGCAACGTCTTTAAGCAGAGCAGATAGTCTAAGTTACCGCGGATGTGGCAATACTAACTGGCACGGAGTTGCGTGCAAGTCCTTCCGACGCGAGGCGGGAAGCGCTTAGYGCGAGAGGTGGGAATCCCTCCGCCGGCCCCCAGGCGCTTTCCGTCGCAGAGACGACAGTCACCAAACCCGAAACTTTCTGAGGCCGAAATGTGCCAGGAATGCAGAAGGGAGCGCAGAGCACCTGGAAGTTGTCTTGAGTGTTTGGGTTTTTTAAACATGCGAAGACAAAAATAGCACTGGAAAGTGAATCTGTTGAAGCAGGGGGCTGGAGGAGGTAGGGTCCGCCCGTCTGTCCGTCCACCCCCCCCCGCCCCCTTGGGATCTCTATCCTGCTACAATATTCTAGAAGAGGTTCAGACTGTTGAGACAGAAATCTGCAGTATTGTTGCTGAGATGAGAACTAGTGGGAGTTGTCAGTTCTCAACATTATAATTTGCAAAGAGATTTTGGATGATTTGGATTTTGTTTCGATATCGAAGCTCCCTGTAGACCCGAAGGTGAYAAGTTGCTTTTAGCAATTCAGTGACTGTATTGATTATAAATGCTAGAAACGTATTTCTTACCTTTGTCACCACAAGTTGCCTCCTACAGCCGAGTCGCACGTGTTGCAGCTGAAACACCAAGAAGGCAGAGTAAGAGGAGAACTGGACTCCGCTGAAAGAAGCAGGGAGCAGGGAGCAGCCCTACTACTCCCAGCTTCAGAAGAGCTGGGTTGGATGAGCAGCACATCAGGGCRCGTTTCTGATCCAGTGGAATACCATGCTATTGTTGTACCAGCCAARAAATAATAATGAGGCTTAACAAATCAGTAAAGTTATTTCCCCCTACGTGGAAAAGATTATCTGCGTGTTAATGAGCACAAAAGCGTTTTTCTTTTTACATGCAGCTGGGTGCAGTATTAGGTTCTGGCAAATGGTGAGCAAACATACAACCTTTACTATGCTATTTGGAAGATTATGTTTTCATTAAATCCTGTTTTGGCTTGAGAGCTGCCTAAGAAATCTTTCAAGGGAGAGTGAATGAAAGGCTGGGAAATCTAAAGGGCATGGAAGATTTTGTGAACAGTATTTCAGTCTGTGGGAAGATTGAGAAAGAAATAAGAATTAAAGTTAGAAAAATATAAGCTGTGGAAAAGCAACTGTTGCTCTTAGGAAATGTTGTTTGATAAAGCAGATGTATAAAGGCTATACCTCCTATAAAGCACTTCTGTCCCTAAAACATGTGGTTTCTCCGCCATGCTAAACACAGAACAAACTCGTACCTAACTTGTCCTCCAGAGGCCATGGCTATTAACTGCACTTTCAGTCATCTGAGATTACTGATGTTTTCTGAAACCTCACTTGTACGTAACCCCTTCTAGTCTGGAAGGGGTTCCACTTTCAAGACTTCATGCAAGGTGAATGGCTTAATGACCCAGACATGCAAAAAGACAAAATGGAAGAGGTAAGGTTTATTAAGCAGCAACTAGATTACCTTTGCTCTGAACACTATCAGGAAATACTCTAGCCATTTAGGGCAGATTGTAATCAGAGCTCTCCTTCCCCAGTCTGCTCCTCACCATTGCTGAGATGCCACCACTTTCTTTTTTTCCCATTTATTAAGAGAATATTGCTGAGAGATGATAGTCCTCAAAGAGAAAGGCAAACCGTTCCCTATTCCTACCATACGTATTGTGCCACTGCCCAGTGTCTGTAGGTGCCAGCAGACTGCATGCCATTAATCTTTGATTCAGCACTAAGGTTTTACAGGAAAACAAAAAGAGGGAGGCAGTAGAGAGATGAAGTTTCACTTTTAAAAATTATGGTGTGAAATATATTTTAATTCTTGAAAAGGTGCCTATGAATGTCTGAATAAAATGTGTAGCCTGGTAAGTTAAGACACTGCTCCRTCATTGTCACGTTCAGTATGGTTAAAAAAATGTAGAAATTTTTAAAGTTTTGGTGGAAACCATATGTTGGGTGATTCTGAATTACAGTAAGAGAGCAGTCACGCACACCTCTAGGGTAGGATGAGAAAGCAGATCAGGAAGAGCTTATGCAGTCAAGAAATAACTGTAATGAGAATGGGGCATCAATCACAAATGACAGAATTATTTTGTCATTGACTGGAATAAGATGATACAAAGGAGTAGAAAGATGACACATTGCTTTAAGCATGATTGGAATGTTTTTAGACACCAGATCAACATGAAATATTGGATGTCTCTTTTAGATCAGAGCCAAATCTGTTTCACGAAATTACGTGCTAATATGTTTAATGTTAGGGTTATGACCATAATGAATTCCAACTCTTATCTCGCTCRTTAAGGGAGAATTGATATTTTAATTGATTAATTAGTTGTTGTTATGTCATTAACTGTAATAATTATAGCTCTGATTCTGTAAGCTACTTTACAGCGCTGGGCCAGTGTGATTGCGGGAAGTCCCCCTGCGTGCCTGGTGCGTGGGTGCAGGGCCCGTCCTACGGGCAGGAGGATGGAGACTCTGCAGTCCGGAACACGCAGCACTGGGAAACCCATCGTAACGTCGTGGTGGGTTACCCAAGTGGACTCCAAAATACAACAGAAGCAAACAGTTCTCTGCTTGTCCCTTTGCAGGCTAAACTTTTTGGCTATGTTCATCTCTTAACAAAAAGCCTAAGCAGATAAATCTGTTTCCCAGGTGGAGGAAGGAGTAGTGCRTTTCACATCAAATATCAAAACCTGGCAGAGTGTTGTAAACCAAGATTAACAGATCTAGTTTTACCTTCAGCACACTGTGATGCCAGTACATCAAACTTTGATATTGGTGGCATATCAGGTGTTGGTGAAAATGTTCTCAATTACATACATGATGAACCTGTAAGTTCACATTTGTACACTGCCCATTAACATACACCCAACATTTATTCTTTATTCAGACATTCAAAGATCTATCTCATGGTAAAACTGCCCATTCCTTCATCTCAATGACTTAGGTGAGGGCCAGAGGAGGCCAGAAATGTATATTATTTGATGACAGGATAAAGGCATTGTATCTCAAAGCCCCAAACTGCTAGAAATTATTTTGCTGCTGGGTAGTTTTCGTTACAAATTCTCAGCTCTCTGGAAGAATGCGGAGTACTACTGGATAGTCCTGAAACCTTGGACTTCAGAGATATTCTGTTTTTATGAATTAAAAGCTACACTGATAGCTTTCAGATAAAAAAAGAATTTTGTTCTTCCTCTCAGATTTTATAGTTTAAAGGGTACATGATACAGTTTCTATAAAATATTTTAAAACTCTCTAAGAAGCTAAGCCATTTTATAAATAGTATTTTGATTAAATATATTATGTAAAGAATGCATGAAGAAATGATGTGATGAGTTTTATTAGCCGTCATTCGTGATGGCCTACTTTTACACTTCTGTAATGCATCTATACAAACTTCCACCAGTAAAATCTTATGTGCCAAARCTTGCACCATCAGCACAGCACCATTATTCTCATGTCTCTCTCAGCATCTAAAATGAATAATAATTTATTTCCTTAAAACAGGTTGAGGACATGTATGCATATAAGAAAAATAAAATAATAATACAAAGTCCCTCTTGTAAGAAGGTTTGACCTCTTGCTGTTGGAAACTGAGAGCATAGAAAGACCAGTAACTTAAGAAAAAATAGGAAACTCAGATAYTGCAAGTAGACACTAAAGTGAAAACATGATTTCCATGGAGGGTGTGTGTAATATTTTGATTTTCCCTCTTATACTGAGAGCTTTAGGTTTCAATATAAGTAGCCCATAGTAACTTCTATTCTTTTCAGGAGTTTTAAAGTTGTGTCAGATGCAAAAGGCAATTGTACAGAGGATATAAACGAAAACATACTTGAAACCTGAACATTTCGCCCTCGGCAGCTGGAGGCTAGTGACTGAACACTGGGGCAGTTTGCTTCAGCCTTTTTAAATCGGAAGGAAGCACCACCTCATTGGTCTTGATGAGAGCATATTTTCAGGATTTTCTTGTCAATAAGAACCACTGGAGGTTACTTTTTCCAGGAAAAATGGAAGTTCTAGAGAACAAGTTGTCAGAGTAAAATATAGGCTGGCCAGAATTGAATCTCAGAGATAGAAGAGCTACAGGAAGGTGCTACTGGTAGCACCAGCACAGCACAGGGAAGCTATTGCTTTCTGTAACAAGAATGTGGGTAGCTGATCRTTTTAGGGCATTTCTTATAATATATGGAGATTTTTGTTGTTGTTGTTCCTTACAAGCTACTTCCACAGTATATTTTTTTATGTCTTGCCTTCTGGACTCCAAAATGACTTCCCCTAAATATTCCTCATGCAGTGGCTCAACTAAAAAGAACATTTTTGGGAAGGATATAACAGAACTGAATTGGGATTCTAGCAGCTGCCATAATTTTGAATTTACCAYTGGTCTTTACATACCTTATAATGGCTAAATGAACCTCCCTTGTGGTTGATAYAAGTTTTTGTTAGTATTATTTTATATTCTATAATAAAATTATTAAAAGACAATGGTAAGTCATGCCATATTGTAGTAAAAGTGAAACCTCCTTATGTTTGGTGTTAAATCATTAGTAGTGGCCATACTGGTTGGCCATGCTTAGCATGACAACGTGAACTTGAAGATCAACCACAGCAGATGATGGACTGTTCCAGAAATTTTGGCTCTTCCCCCTCACCTCATCCATATTCCTGTGTTTTGGGTTTTTTTTTTAATTTACCATTTCAGATGTTCTCAAAACAGTGTGACATACTTTCCAAAATGTGTTTCCTAGTGTGGAAAGCCATGGCTCGGGAGAAAGCCGTGCCCACCTCCGTGCTGCTGCGGGTCCGAGGGTGTCTTTGGGTGACTCAAGGTGCTGAGCATTTGTTGTTGATTTAAAGAGCGTCTTTTCAGGCCTCTGTCAAAACATGGAGGTATTTTTAGGGTTGAAGCCACGTCCTTGTGAACATTTTCATATCTAGGTTCTGAATTGAGTCAGACAAGCTCACTGTATGTGTGAGCTGCCTTGAAAGGAAGCTGCACCCACGGGAGAGAGAATATCCTGGTGATTCGGTGGGCGTCTGTCCGTCACGAAGGCAAGCGTTAGCAGAAGTAGTGGTAGTAGCAGACTTTATGGAAGTGTTCCTGTTAGCTGTGATAAAAACATAGAACATGGTTTTAATATTTTGTGATCAACAAAGCTCTGATGCATATTCTGTGTGCAGAATTTTGTTTTTAAAAAAAGAAAGAAATTGAGAACTTCATTGCAAGTGAGAGGAGAACAGAACCTGCTTTGGTTTCTCTAATGCTTTTTCACTGTATTTGGCAAAAGGTCCTGTGACTTTTAGTGGGCTTTCCTGCACCTTGTAGCTACTGGTGCTGTTGGCTCTTTACTAAATACCTAAGATGCAGAGATAACAAAATGTTTGACCAGCTTTAACTACTCAGTTATTTAAATGATATTTGATCTAGGATTAAAGCCATGAGAGCGTCCAACTTCTATAATGTCCTCATACAGGTGACAACCTTTTTCACTGGCATGTGAAGTAGTGCATACGTTGTGTATAACTTGCCCTCCTCTTCTGGCTTTTCTGACCCTTTTCTTTACCACTCATTAAATATTATGAGACCTTTTAGCTAAAGGATATTGTAAAAATCCAAATTGCGAGTTCATAATGCTTTAAAACAAGGATAACTATCATGATAGATGAATGAGTGTTCAGAATACYGGGGCATCTTGAGTAGGGGAGGTCCCAACAGAGACCTTTACAGGCTTTCTAACAGTTATGATGAGTGTTACCACTGGCACATTAGGTGCTATTTACTATCAGGAACATTACATATATTTTAAACCTAAACACAACGAAAATGTGATTTTAAGAAATAGATATAAGAAATAGAAAATAAGCATCAAAGTGAGCCATGCAACCAACCTGACCTGAACAGTCAGCCAGTAAAGTGACTTTCCTACATAAACTCACCCAGCACTCCCATCACAAAACCTCCAAATTTGGAAATAGTAGTAGTGTCTTAAACTGCTTTATTGGAACTTTTTGGAGTCTCTGCTGCTTGTTKTTCATGCTCTATACTGTATGATTAGTGAAATAGATCTTTAAAAACAATTCAGCCCGCAAAGCTCTAAGTGGGTAATCTTTTGCTTGTAGACCAGAAATACTCCTTTCTAAATTTTTGTCTTGTATGTTCAAACCCATCTTGTAAAGAAGCTTATTGTGCTTAGTTATACCGAAATGAGAGCTGAGTCCTGCACTCAGCTTTTTGAAAGACGCTTCAAAGTAGTTTTTAGTCAAATTAAGGTCCAAATAAGAAATAAAGTTTTATAGAGTCTCTCCCTTGTTTCTGGATCCAACCTTACTAAGGTGAACACATCCGATTAACTTTAAACACATGAATGAGCCTGCTACAGCCCCCAGGWTATTGCATATTTCAAGTTAGGTGACTCTTAAGGTTTTGCAGGACTGGGAGTTTTGATTTTTTCCTCAAGATCCCTTGTTTTGTGCTGCTTTCTCTRCTTGTTTTATTAGCCTGCAAGTCATCCACTGGCTTGGTTTTATCTTCCCCAGTGTAAAGACTTCCATTGATTTTCAGCCGCTGCAAATTTATATCTTTATATATGCACTGGACTTCAACTGTAAAAATAACTTAATTACAAAAGTCTGAATAATTCCTTCTGTTTGAACAAACCTGGATTGATGCCCTTATTATGTATGAAAGAATAGTAGTTCTAGTACTTGAACTATTCTAGCTATGCTTGATTCTATTTTAAATAGAACACCTCACAAGATGCAATATTTGTATCACTTAAAATCAAATCCCATTGATTTCACTTGATTATGTGYAGTAAGAGCTTCAGGAGGAGTTCCTGAAGAATGAGAGAGACTCCTGAAGAGTTGCACTGGTTATGGAATCGACTGGARAGCAATACTTCCAGCTGTCCAAGAGCAAAAACCTTTAGTTTGGGTTCTGAGTTGCACCTGAAATGTTGGTACCTTCACATTCTGTGCCCAGGTCCAGCTGTAAAAGCCACACCGGTATATGCCTCATTGCCACCCACTGAGAATGAGAGAAAACACCCATCTTCCAGCTTTAGAAAACGGTGAATTCACTAGGAATGAGGATACCCACTGACTGGAAAGAAAGCAGACGTTACGACTTCCTCGGGGAAGTATAAGGTGGTGGATGTAGACTGCTTTGTTGAGTGGAAATATCTGGACAGATGTCTTTGAAATACAATTTGTTGTAGTGCTAAGAGTGGAAGTAACGAGGTTTTGAATTAATTTGGGCCTTATAAGATCCCATAGGATAYGGCATGTTCCTTATCCCATAGGTTAAAGAACTGTCTTCTGGACAGTTGAAAAAGATGACAGATGCTTTTGACAATTTTTGTGTCTTAGGAATCTACTTAYGGAAAAGAGTCCAGGAGGTTAGAAAATGTTTTAGCTAATACGAGCACAGACTTYGGTGAAAGGAGGTGGGTTTCGTCTTGTCCTCTGTAGTCGTCTGCGTGTCACATTAGCACTGTTTTCTCTCGTTKGAACTTAGCGGCGCTCGTTTCTGTGCGTTCCCAGTAGCGTTGCGCTCCTCTCCGCAGGCTGACCTTCATTTTGCGGTGGGCAAGCAGGGCGGCGCGGTGTCTGGGTGCAGCGTAGTAAATAACCGGAGGGAGGTGTTGCCTGCTGCCGGCGTTGCCCAGGGTGAGGTTTCCCTGTCTCGGTGAATGGTTCAGCGGGTATGCGGCTTAGCGGGGGGAATCTGCGGGGGGATTCAGGAGCAAGGACTGCGGAGGTGGACGTGTAGTTAACATGTCTGTAAACGTGCATAATAATATTTTTGTATCCCAATAAAATTATGGGAATAAATTCACTTCCGGCTGAGCTACTCAGCTGCTGTTCCTATAGAGTCGTGTAAGTGCTGAGGTGAGTAGGCCAGCCAATCACAGAGAAAGAAATTAAACTTACAGACTGGGGAAGAAAAGATGAGACTCAGAGGAGAAACTTAGTGTGTGTGCTTAAAAAACGATTTTGTCCTGAATCAATGGAACAACTCTTCTTTTACTCAACCACTCAGCCTGGAAACTGCCTGTCAGAGAGAAATCTGGGCACATCAAGGATAACTTAAGAAGAATTACGGTTATCATTTTGACTCAGAAAACTCTGTTTCCTTGCTTATCTCAAGGTATTATGTCAAACTGTCGCTATTTAGTGGCTGGTAGGATTTAATGACCAGTCAGCTTTGTCCGAATTCAGTGCTGAACCTGCTCGAAGCAGGAGTTTGGACTAGGTGCCCTCCAGACGTCCCTTCTAACCTCTAGTAGGGTGTCTAGTGCCTGAAGTACAGGTGTCCTCTGCTGCCGTCCTGATTCACGTCTCATTTGCACTTAATACACTAATGCATGTGTGTAACAGCAATCACTGTACGTGAGGCCAATATCGTGTTCTACACTGTACTGTTCTAGTGCATCTACTTTTATGGCAACATTGCGTAGGAGTTTATCTTTTCCATTTTTTTGTATTGGATATGTATTAAGACTTTATTTAAAATCTCATCATTTCAAAAAAATCTCATCCTGAATATTTTAATAGCATTTACCTAGTGTCTGTGCTAGCCCTGGGAAGAAATTATGTTTTTGGTAAAGACTGAACGGGCCATTCTGGTCATATGCTAGCTACTGCTGAGAGAGGACATCTTTAATGATTAGTGTCAGAAGTTACGTGATCTGGTGAACTTTACTTTTCCAGTATTTTCTTTTCTTAATTGCTATTCTCCATAGATGTTGCTATTATCAGCAATGCATTATATTTTCTGTTCTCACATAGAATTGCCTCTGTTGAATGATAATCTCTGCAGGAGAATGTTGTTTCATATATTACTCCAGGATATTCCTTTGAACAGTCCATGGGATATTTACAGTGTTGGGGAAGGGAAATAGTGGTTCTCTACCAGTATGTCAGTATCCCCCAAGTAGAAATCTTTTGCCCTAACAATCCAGGAAAGTTACTGAGTTCTTGAGCACTGTTCTTAAGAGGAACTAGACTCACTCAATAACACAAAACCTTATGTAGGTGAGGTGTAATGCATATATTTTAAAACCTGACAGGTTTTTTTTGTTGTTGTTGTTCTTTTTTTTTTATGTCAAATGGGACCTTTCTGGTTTAGAAATATTATAAATGTTAATTTAGTAAAATTAGTCACATTATTTAACCTGTTTACAGAAGCCATCTGGAATCCCAACAACAGAACAGAGGTCAGCAGGTGAAGATTGCTTCATCTTTTTCTCTTTGTTAGTTTAGCTTGTCCCATCATGAAATACTGTTTTTAAGCTATCTTGTGAGTAGGCAAACATATGTGCATGTGTGGGAATGATACTAAGCTAATAGCCCCCTGCTGAAAGGAAAATAATCGTGTAAACCATCCCAGAATAGCCCTGACACAGCTGAATGGCTTCAGGCCATGCTCGGAAGGTGTTCAGAAAAGGTCTTAATTCCTAATGTGTTTAGGCAGATGCATGAGCTAAGCAGTGGGTGCCCTTGTGAACCCCCACTTACAGGCTACTGGCACCTACTCTTTGCTTGTTATTTTTATGTTTTGAGACTTTTTATGTTTACTTCCAGCATGTTTGGGATAAAATTAGTGTTTTTTAAATCATTTTTATTAACCTATTGAAATAATTTCATATAGACTAATATCACACAGCCATCTGTGGGGCACATCAGCCCCACAGAACTCCACAGAAAAGTACATGCATCGGTATAGCTAAACGTAACGCAATACTGTGTATCTTTTAGCACTTTCAAAAAATGTGTAATTTCAGAGAGCCTGAAATCTACACTTGTACTTTAAAAAACAATTGTAGCTAATGTCAGTTCTCGATATCTAATAAAGCTACAACTATTTCAAACCTGTTCATTACTCTGGTGGATCTGCCTCTGGATTGCTTTTGCTTAAACGTGCAGCGTATGCTGAGTTTGCTCAAATCTTTGGCAAAGTCTAAAATACTATTATTCTGGTGAGAAATTTCTCACTGATGTAGAAATGAGCTCCTGTGGTTTGCAGTAGTTTAGGAACTTCAATGTCCTGTATAATCTCTGAGAACTACAGAATTTCATGAGAAGTAGAGCTTTTGCGGAGAAAATCTTGGCCATTTAGCAAGCTAGGCTGAGTTTGATCAGCTGGGTTGATTTTTAGGTGTATATGTAGAGTGTTCTTAAATGTATTCTTTAAGTTTAGGACAAGTTTTAGAAAATATTCATTAATAACATCTAAGATGATGTTTCTTAGCCTTTCAAAGAAAGGTAAGGGTGATGGAGTTTAAGGAAAGAAGATTTGTGTTTGTAAGTGGGACCTGCTGAGAAACGGCATGGGTGTGAAGGCAGGTTAACCTGCAGTGTGGGGCTGGGAGTTGAGGGAGGCCTGAGAATCAGGAGGGTTGGGGTTGGGTTCAGAGTACAATGGAAGTGGAAGTCGATTTGTATATTGAAAAGAGCAAATAAAATGGATTTAGGAATGGTCAGAGAAGTGGCCTTGCACCACTTTCCTAAGAGCTAGTAAGAAGCAGTGATGAGGCAAATACAAAAGTAACTTGCATTTTGAATTTGCAGTGAAAACGAGTGTAAAAAAAATACTTTTATTACTGTTTGCGGGAAAGCCTGAAGAGCATTCAGCGACAGCAGCGAGCAGTGCGTTCATTAACATGCACATCGCTGAGCGCACAGCTATTCAGAGAGAGCTCACGCTGTCACAAAGACCTTGTTCTGAATGGGAACCTCATGGTTTCAGCAGCTTCCTGGGCAGCCAAGCTTGGCAGAGTTTGACTTTTTCCACCTGTTTAGTTGCTGAGCTATTTGGAAATCAAAAATCTAATGGCAAACAGCAGTAAGCTTGAGAGAGTGAAAGGGGATTATGTTTGAAAATCTGGACAACAGCTCATTGTATGTCTATTTTATTCACTGTACTAGTTGCGGTGTGTTCTCTCACTTCCTCCACAGCGTTGCTATGCATGCATCTTGCAAAGTTAGAGGCATCTCCCTGGCAAATGCAGTAATCTCCCTCTCCCTTATTCCCCTTGTACTTGCCTGGCAGAGTATTCTATCATCAGTGATAGATACCGCGCTCCTAGACTTTGAGTTACAGGTATTGTAGTGAAAAAGACTAGTCCCCGTCCCCAGGTGATGGGTCATAAGAGTTTGTTAACCTGGCCTAATGGGGCTTCCTCATATGGTGCAGAGAGGTGGTCTGCTTGCCCTTCCTTTTAATTGGAGGAATTGCATTCGGTTCAGCCAAACCGCAAAGTGTCTGTCATGCTGAAAGAAGTCAAATGTGTCACTGCAGATGTCAGAGTATGCAGTCTTGAACCTAGGGAATTTTGATCTTGTAAGTGGTTCTGCTTGTGACCTTCTAAACCTTTTATTTTTAACCTAGTCTTTGCTAACATGCAGGAATATACTCTAAAGGAGTTCATGGAGTGGTTATATTCAGTAGTAGTTTAGATGATGTATTCAGACTATTCTCAGAGAGGTTTTTACTTGCTAATGTCTTGATGCACAGCATACTGAAGCCAACAGAAAAATTCCTGATGATATTATTGGACCATGATCAACCTTCTGAATCTCTTGTTTTTCCAGGCATTTGTGATAAAAGATTTAGAAATAAAGCTGCAAATACTAGTTAGGGATTCAGGATGGTATCCATAAAAATAAGAAAATTGCAAGAAATCCCATTAAGATTAGATTTTGAGAGTTTTATCAGTTATGAGAATTCAAAGTAGTGATGTGCTACATGCAGTTCAACCTTATCTTAATGAGTAATATTTGTGGCTTATTTCTTTGCCCCTTAGAGCAATGCCACACTGTGGTAGCTTAGAGTAAGAGCTTTTATGCTCTTTCCAGCTGTAGGTGGGTGTCATTTTCAAGTGTCTCACTCTGTTCTTAGATGTTGCTGTCACATCCCACGTCATGAAAAAGATCCTGTTGGGTTTCTGTAGATGTGTAGTAGCATAGCAGTTACAGAAAAAATGTGTGCCAATGAACACGAGAGCTATTAGGGAAGTGTCTGTTGTCCTCTGTGTTCATTGGATTTAGGCATCGCTCTGATTTCTGAAATTGCCAAGACACCATAAATTTTATTTCACAGAAGTTTTGCTGTCTTTAAAGTATAACTATTTAAAAATCCAGACATATGCAAAGAGTTTTATCAATTTCTGCAGAATGTAACATCTCTCCATATTTCTTAAAATTAGAGAACTGGATACTAATGCCCTAAAAATGTGAAGTTCAATTGCCAAAATAACATTCATCCAGCTTGATGACCATATATTTCATTAAACTCCCACTACATAGAGGTTATCTGCTAATATCCGGAAGTGAGTATGTTAGTATCTAGGGATAGAATTAGACGAGCAAAAGACAACAAATGGATTGAGGCAAACACACCCAGGCCCCTTGGAGGCCTGGAGGAGTTAGCAGCTGGAGGAGGGCTTGGATATAGAGGTAGATAGAGAAACATTTGATAATGAAGCAGATAAAGTGAGCTGAATCAAGTGTGCAGAAGATGAAGGCATGAGTTTCAGGATTAGTGCCTAACGTGAATCAAGTCACAAAAGAAAGCTGGGATTTAATAAAGATGTATTTTTTTAAAAGTTACCTTGACCCCCTCAACTGCATGTGATGTATTCAGCTCTTCAGTGTAGCATGAACATTTATAAGCAATTATTATGAGATTAATGGCTGAATTTCACCAACTGTGTCGTTGCTTTTCTGTTTAATGATAGAACAGAAGTTAATGAAGAATGCATAGTTTTGACATATTGTGTATAAAATATGTCAGTTTGGGAGAGAGGAATTAAGCGCAGTTTTCGTTTGAATCTACTGCAGGTTATATTGGTGGGAAGAATTTAGTAGCTATGGGATAGTGTTTAAAAAAAAAACAGCTAGCAATGAGATTCAGAAGTTGTGAATTTGGGGAAACTGTTTTTAGCTCTGAGAGATATGCTTATATCTTCGTACAATGCTGAATGTACTTTTTGCAGTATATGATATACAATTGCTGTTTCAGCTATTTTTGAAGCCCTTACATATAGTCCTAGGTATGCAGAATAAATTAGACTGCATAAATTCTGCATCATGCTAAGTGCCACAGATTGGTAGGAGTTACAGGCACATTTGTTGAACCTATGTCAAGATTATCTAAAAAGTTGAAGTTGTAACTTTAATATAGCTCATAGGCAGAAATCATAGCGCTTTCCACAGCTGCTGCTTGAATGCTTCGACTGCGCTGAATCCTCAGGCTCCACCTCGCAGCAAGTGACAATAAAAACAAGCTCTTAGTGAAGTTTCTTGACGCATTCTATATCAGGTCTACAGTGTTCATTATGCAAACATCTCTAGTGTAGTTTGTGGGTATCTTCTAACTACTAATTAGAAACAGCACAAAACATATATTGATTTTCATTGAAATAGTTATACACCAACTGTATCTTCTGTACAAATCTGTAYTATGTGCAGTGCAAGGAGAGTGCAAGGAGAATATGCAAAGTTTYATTATTATTTTAAGTTGACCAAAAGTGTTCAAAAGCTCATTGTTTAAAAGTATGTATAGAGAATACATGTTTTCTGTTAATGTGAATTAATAAATCTSCACAGTCCCTGAGGATTATTTCAGAAACACTTTTTTCTTTTATGCTGACCTCCTGCTATTAACTTGGAGCAAAGCTTAAAATCAGTATTTAACATTTAATGGAAGGAACAAACTGATTCTGCAGTTTAACTCAACATTTGCAGTAAGATGACTTGTACCCTAATGGCTTGTAATTAATTTTTCTCAAAATCATATTTATGATAGTCTGCAGATTCAGGGCTTTATCTAATACATAATGTTCATTTTGAGCCTTTAATTGCATTTAAATTAAAATTGGCTTAGCAGGAAGATGAATTGTGGGAATGCATCAAACCACCCAGCATGTCCTGAAGATGTGAGCCTGAAAATGCAATTTGGTGGAGATGTGCAGAATCATTTGGAGTTCATTAATTTTTATTGCACAGGTAGTTTTTACTAAAGTAGGTTATTTTCTTTGAAATTTATATTTATGTTTATGTCAATAGCTGAATATCGTATTGGCCTATACATCTGTTAGAGTTTATTAACCTGGTCTAATGGAGGTTGTTCATACTGCGTAGAGGGGTATTCTGTGTTTGCCCTTCCTTTTAATTTGRGGAACCGCATTTAGTTCAGCCAAACTACAAGTGTCCTGTTGAAAGAAGTCAAACAGGTGTCACTGCAGGATTCAGTGTATGCAGTCTTAAGGAACCCTGGGAATTTTGATCTTGTAAGCGGTTTTGCTTGTGACCTTCTAAACCTTTTACTCTGAATAATCTTTTTTTTTTTTTTTTTTTTTTTCCCCTCATGTTGCTGAGGTTCTGACCTGGCCACTGGAATGAAGGGTTATTGATGTGTAACTCAGTTTTGTGGTTTAATGTGGTGCACTTTGTCCAGCCAGCTTGTAAGTGATCCTTTAAATTGCAGATGCTGCTGAGGTTATACAATTTAATTATAATGTCACTTTACAATTATAAAGGAAAAAAAGGCCTTTTGCGTTGCTTAATGAATACAAATTGTGCACAAGTTGGAAATACAAAAGAMTAAAAATTAACATTTGTCCTTCTTGCCAAAGTATTTACATTTTTACGACCGATAAGTAGCACAATAATTCCATTACCTATATCCATTAAACATTCGTGCTTTTCATTTAGTGATTTGTATACAGTAGTTATTAATAAAATGAAACTGTCAGCACTTGCTGCTTTTGCCCATCCTCTTCTTACCCTTTTTTATTCCGTTGCAGACAGAGTAATTAGAGGTTGAAAACGCTATGTGCAAATGCCTGTTACAAGGATTAAATTATATAATCACGGTAATGATTTTCCTTAAAACTCTTACTGCCAACTGTAACAGTTTTCACTTCACCAGGTTTTTTTGTGCTGTCGTATTTTACGAGAAAGTGGAAATATTCCTCCGTTCTGACAAGCTGCTGCGAGTTCCTAGTTTGCGGTCAGATATGATAGAAGCCCGTATGCATTTAATAGTCGCCAATCAGGACTTGACAGAGGTATTGCTTATTTTCTCATTTCATCACTGAAGCATGCCGGTGTAGTTTAGTCCCTAATTACTCTCAGACTGAGACGTTCCAAATATTCCCCTGGTGGTAATATTTTTCTGCCTGGATGAGTCATTACGTTGTTTGGCAGACTGAAACACCAGCCTTTCCGTGTTGGAACGCTGGCCCTCGTGTAGCACCACGTCTTCTCCTCGCCGCTGTCTGCTCCGCGGCTTTCGTCCCGCCGTGACATTTCGGGCCGCGCTGTACGGAAGCACGTTTGCCTCCCCTCGATCTGACTGCTTGGCCTGGCGCCAGCTCTTTCTTCGGGGCCAAGGACAGGAGACGGGGAGAGTCTGAATAGCCCTGCTTAATGATCTAATGGAGCAGCGGCTCTCTCCTGCTGCGAGATACGGCTTATTTGTTTGCTGGTTCCCGAAAAGGTCAGGGAAATCCTTTCCGACAAAGGCTGTGACAGCGCGAACGTGCAATGCCACGCATTCCTGGCGCTTGAATAACTTCATACATCAGGTGTTCCCCTCGTGTTAAAAATCCTTTGCTGTTTTCATTTCGTTTCCAATATCCTGCAGATGGCAGAGRGATGAAAGCGCTGAACGCTGCGCCGTGGTGCTATGAAGCCAAGCGCTCTGCCTCCCGAGGGAGGGAGGCTTCGGGGTAGGAGGGGAAGGCAAAAAGCTCGCGGTGCCTCGGAAAGGTAGCTGGCCTCGCTTGTCGCTGCTGCGAAGCCTTTAGGGGATTTGACTTTTAATGCCTCTGTGCCTAACAAGGCTCTGAGCGTGGTTTGCATATTTTCCCACTGAGTGCAACACAGGCTGTAATTCCAATTTGGTCGGTCAAGTTAATTGAATCTGGATCTTCCACGACAGCTAAGAAACCCAGCACAGTTTGGGGGCTGGGATATGCATCCGTACATACGCAGCAACCCTGGAATTGCCGGGGGGTGCTGCTGCGTGAGCCAAGGATTTGGGAGGTTTGGGGCAGACYTGTCTCCTTACCCCCTCCGAGGAAGGGGGGCGGCGGGGAGGAGGAATCACGAGAGCCGTGCRGCTGGCTGAGCGCCGCCGGAAGACCCCCGCGCACGCGGGTGACCCCGCTGGGGCAGTCAGCCTGGCGGCGAGCCCGGGACGCGTGCGTGCTGCGGCTCCGAGGTGCCTCGCAGCACCTGCGCCCCCGGAGCCGCGCGCCGGCTTTGGTACCGTGCCTCAAAGCTGGCGTCCGAGGCGGCACCGTGGACCTTAGCGCCCCGTTCCCCTCTCTGAGCGTTGTATCTGGGCGGTCCTATGCAATTCCAGTGAGCGCTGTAAGTGAAACAGATTGAGAAATACACTTTTTAAATTTTTTTTCTTTCATRTTTTCTCCCTGGTTCCTTTACCTTCCTCCCAGGCAGTTCAGAAAGCTCTTGCTGCTCAGAGCGCTTTCGCTGCGCCCAGCTTTCTGTTCGSCTCTGCGAGGTTTTCTGGGCAGGTCTGGAAGGAGAGAAACCCCCCTAGCCCCAGGAGCACACGGTCCTAGAGCCTCAGCGACTGATTTAGCACCCGCCAGCGCTTTGTGTTTGTTTTTGTTTTGCTTTTTGTTTTGTTTTTAATTGACTAGATTTCAAGTTGACAGTAGCTATTTTAACGAAATAACTGTAGGTTGTTGTTTCTAATGTAGCTGAAGTTTAGCAGGAGACAGTGGAGTCTGCAGTGCCGTAAAATAACATGCAGAATGTTCTTATTATAAAAACAATATTCATGATCCACGGTGAAGTTTTCAAATACATGCTTCTGCTGCCTTTGACATGATCCCAGGAGACGGGAACCTGAACCCCTGAGGTTATTTCCTGAGTAAAGTAGATTTAAAAATAAACAAATCTACATGAAATGWTTCTGATAACATCTTCATAGATTAAAATGCTGCTTGCTATATTCTTAGACTACCTGTCAACTTGTCAGAGGTTTTGTTCTAAATAAAAAGACTACATGGATTTAAGTTAAATGGCATTGCAAAATATTGAGTGCCTTAAAAAAAAAAAAAAAAAAAAAAAAAAAAAAAAAAAAAAAAAAAAAAAAAAAAAAAAAAAAAAGAGAAAAAAAAAAAAAAAAAAAAAAAGCCTGAACAGCAAGAATTAATTAATGAAATATTTGGGAGAGAATAAATAAAAGTGGGGGGAGAAAGTAAAAGAGAAGGCAGGTCCCTCCACGTCACGGTTGAACTGCACTGGAGGTGGAACGTGGGATGCTTGCAGTCTGCTCACTCAACTGTATTTGACTAGGGCCGTCATCCCCTCAGCTTTCACAAGCACCGAATGTGTCAAAAATCTTTCAGGGAAAGTGTAAATTTTAACCAGCCTGCTTCTGGCTCGTATTTAATGTGGTTTTAAAATGCTTAAATCGTATCACTTCAAGGTATTTCTCCAYCAGGTTTCGCGGAGGTTAGCACAGGTCAACAGGAGAGTTCAAAGTGTGGGTGTGTGTTAATTAAGATAGGGGTGCAGCACTGATTTGTTAGACTTTGTCCCGTTTAGCCCTGCTCAAATTGAAGGKTTATAGTTTGTGCGCATTGTGCTTTTTTGTATGTTTTATCTGTTTAAGGGCAGGTTTTGACCTRTCTTTCAGTGCTGCCAAATTAATCTAGAAATATCTACATCTATCCCAAACTTACTTCAAAACAAACAAGAGTTTGACCCGTTCAGCTGCTAGAAAGYGGGTAATAGGTTTTGCGTGGCTCAGTTTTCCAGTGTTATGAGCTCTGCACCTAAGCAACCAATGAAACTCTTAATATTTTGATTTTTGGAATTCCTGTCATGCTTACTGATGCTACCAGCTCCTTAACTAACGTATCATCCTGAGTTGTAATGACAGAATTAAGCAYGACCCCTTCCTGAAATGTGTCATTCCTTCATCACTTTGCTATTGCTACATATTAGYGAAAATTAAGTAGGAAATAGTTTGGTCGTAAATATCTGGATTAAACTTTCACGTGGAAGAAATCCGCCAGGCAGAGGCTACATATCTATCGTAACCTCGTAACCTGTGTGGTTCGGGTGCAGCAGTTGTCCCCAGGCAGCGYGTCGTCTTGCAGAAAATAGCCTCCTTGTGCATCGTACCCCGAATCTGCTCCTTATTTTGAATCCGCTTATTTTCATAGAGCAAGTCTGGACTTTTTAGAACTTCTTTTTTCYCTTCTTTAATCTAGGAGAAGAGCTGCTGGCTTATAATTATTAAAGAGGCTGGTGAAACTGCACATATTGGAGAACAGATTCTGTAGTAGTAGTAGTCGCTGGCAGAAATGTTAAGTGCTTTTCACAGTCAACATTCAAACAGATTATCAGATGGCATATTTCACCCTGTTGTTACTTTAAATGAAGTGACCATGAAATCAACAAATCTGCTGTCAGGTGCCTGTCACGAGGAGAGCTCCTCCTGTCACCCAGCGCCTCGCACAACAGGTAATGTGTTTTTAAGAATCAGTCCTGTGTCACCTCATCAAGTCCTTGTTAAAAGATGAAATAAGACGGATGGCGTTGTCTCCCACGGAGCTGACTGAAATTCAGTTAAAAAGCAAGGCGCCTGACGCAAAGCAGACCCGAAGGACAGCGGCCCGGGTGCCAGCAGAGTGCCTCCGACTGCTGCGAGCGCCTGTTCCCTTCATCCCAAAACGGTTACTCGCTTTTCCCTGCCTTTTTCTTGCTAGGCGGAAAATTAACTGGGTCAAGTCTAAACGCTGTGATAAGGACGGGGAGAATTGAATCCTCAGTCGTCAAACGAATGAGAACGCGGAGCGGCGCGGTGCCGTAGCCGCCCTGCGCCGGGCATGCCCGCGGCCCGCTTCCATGCCAGCGGAGGTGGCACCCATAATTGGTGAAGTTGCGAGGTCTTGCTAACAATAACTTTGTGCAGAATTCTTAAGTTTAATCATTAAACCAGGGCAAGGGCTAAAATTACCACATTTGGTTTTTCTCTGTGTACTTTCATAACTGTTCTCCCAAACAAAATAGGTTTTTTTGTCTGTTCATGAAATTTTAATTATAGCATCATTCTCAGCTTCTGAGTGTAAGGAACTGTCAGCCAGCTTGAACTCTGCTGAGACAGATGCTGCAGGGTTTTTTTTTTTTTTTAGTTTTGTTTTGACTTTTCAGACTCGCCACTTTTGATAAAAAATAAAAAATAAAAATAGGGAGAGAAGTCACCTTACTGATATACGGACATCTGTTACTCTAATTTGTTCTTTCATGGCTAGGTTGTGACTAGCATTAGTATATTCAGGACAGTGTGAAAAAAGTAACCTCTCCTCCCTCCCYTTCTCCCCAGTGTATTTGACCATATTTTTGGAAGTAAAGGGCTGGGTTAGAGATGTCTCTTAGAGAAGCAAGAAGGGGGCAGGAGGTGTAAAGAGTTGATAGAGCCTACTTACTCTCTGCTGGCCAGCCATACTATTTGGCTATCATCTGGAGATTTTGCAGCACCCACTAGAYATTTTTGCAAACCTCTCCCACATGAAAAAAGGATCATGCTCTGGAAAGGTAACTGAGGTTCTCAAGGCTGTTTTAGATATAACATAGACCATGACTTCACAGTGAAATTTGAATTATACACGTAGCAGTATCACACCCTTTTGCTATGATAACAGATACTGAAAAAAAGGGAAGAGTCAGGGAGCCACCCAGTAAGCCAAGGTAGCACCAGCTGAAACTTGTGTCTTGTGAAACAAGACCTTGCCTGGTGTGTAATAAGCCAGTTCTTTCAGGACCTTTTTGTCTAATTCATGACTCTGTTGCAAAGTATGTATTTGATCAGATGTTTGAACCAACCATGTGATTTTCGCATTTACTTGYCTACAAGTTACCTGAATACATTTTAAATGCATTTCGACTGTGTTAAGTGGGTTCCTGTTTTCAAATGCACATGCAGCCTTACCTGAGGCATTGCAGATACTGAGGTGGCTTTTCAGAGCAACTTCAAAGAACTGTGTGCTGGGATTACATGGAGAAACTGCAGATGGCTTACAGAAAAGCAAAGACAAGAAAAAGCATGCTAAACCTTAAGCTGGGCTGGTACTTGGCGACCCTTTATAGTCCATTTCTCTTCTGTGCCTGCTTGAGCTTTTGTCATGATTTAGGAAAGGCAAGGTGATGTTTTTTGGACTAGAAGCAGAGATAACGCAGATAGAGCAAGGAGAAGTGTTAACGATGTTTCATGTACTTGCTTCTTTTATGCTCCATATGGGCAAATGCTGCCACTTTGCTATATTAAAATTGGAGGCAGAACCTAGCCAAATCTTACATCATGATTATTAATTTTACTTATTGTCAAAGCCAAAATGGATTTGCTGAAGATAYGTTGTCAGTAGTACCATGAATAATYTTACCCGAATATTTTTTTTTTGTTGCTGTTGTTGGTTTGGCGGAGGATTAACCGCTACTCCGTTTGAAAATGAGCATAYACTTGAAGCACACATTTGAAGAAAATGAATAAATCTGGAACCAGATTGACCATAGTCCTTGTACAAACTTTGTTTTTATCAAATGCACAAGAGGAAATAAGTTCGGAGGACAGTTTCAGGGCACGCCACTAATAGAGTAGATCCTATGGACCACTTTGAGAGCACAAACCGCTGGAAAATGGATRGAGTGAAACCATCCCTCCTAAGAATAAGCTAGGTGCCTGTAGGAGTGGCACAGATTACAAGCACCTCTGCATTTTAGAATTCGTGGTAGCATTTTATAGCTTTTTCTCATATACCTGTTACTGGAGATTGGATGTAGATCAATATAAGACCTAAAAAGTAGAGAAGATTATGGTAATACTAGAAATGTCTTCCACTCATCCAAATCTGACAGATTAGTTATGAAGTTTAAGCAGCAAGAATACACAATTTTATCCTAGTAAAACTAACCTAAATTGGTAAAAGAGCAAGTGTGGATGTGATTCATTTGACACTTCTTGTCTCTGATATTTGGAGCTAAACGTAATGAAAACCATTTCAAGGCCTTCTATTTTTGCTTGACACTGGAAAATACTGGCATATCTACTACCTTTTCATTTCTGATGAGAGGATTTCTGGGAGCTCTAGGCAGCTGATAGTGGTGCTGGGACCTCTTAGCTAAAGACCCAAATCCTACTGATTGCAGCTGCAGTTGGAAAGGATGATCCCATTTTCCTCCTCATTCCTTGTTAAGTGTTTCTGCCTTCTCTGTTGTGCCAGCATGAATGTGTGATAGCGTGGTTAGCAAATGACTAACCCATCCAGCTGAAAACTAATGCAAAGAAAAAAGTAATTTTCTGCCCCCTAGTTGCCCAGTGTGGCTAACTGCACAGCTTGCCAAGTGCTGGAGCTGGAACAGGGTGGGAGCTAGAAACACAGGCATGAAGTGGGCAGAAGGGTGGAGCAGCCTCTTTTAGCACCTTTAAAGTGTGCATGTATACACACAGCTGTGTGTGTGTTGGGGAAAAAGAAGCACATAGCATTGAGGAACACTGGATCTTAACATCTTTTACTGTCCTTTGTTTGCCCCATAATCTTCCCAAGCATACATGTCTTAGCACTCCGAATGATGGGTCCATGAGGAAAATTGAGAAGCATATTTGGTAAGATTTTCATTTAGTTCAAGCATTCAGCAAGCATGCTCAGTAACACAACAATTCTAGGATCTAGGAGAAAGCGTTATCTGTGTTGGGGAATTACTCACCATCCCCTACTCAGGGACTCTTGTATCTGAATCATCTGGAATTGTCTAAGGATAGGACCCAGGATACTGGAGTGGATGTTCTGCTCTACCATGCCAATCCCAAAGTTTGCCAAATGCAAGGCATATTTTCAGAGAACTTGCACACGTCATATTCAGTTTCTTAGGTATTGCTATGCAGGCATTCACCTTAAGCTGGGCACAGTGCCTCCTGCAGCTATATCAGAAGGAACAGCAACCCTTAAAGCAAATGTGCATTGACATTATCTAATCAAAGTCATTGCTTACACAAAGGGGACTGTGGCTGTATTCTTACTTCATCCTAGTATACTTCGTGGTGACTAACTCTTAAGCTAACACCAGACTGAAGTTTTATAGTTACTTTGCAGGAAGACAGTTACTCTATTTGAATTTCCGTAGGTCCCATCAGCATACATCTTTCATCTCCTCTATGCATCTATGCAGACTCTAGGGAAAGATGCAGAGTGTTTATCTATGCTGAACTCTCAACTTCTTGCTTCTGGACATCAGTATTCACTTGAGMTCCTTGATGATCCTTGATTAGACTGCTTACATTCAAAGTAGTTATTCTGAAGGTAGTTTGAGTAATTCTTCAGTAGAACTGTCCCTATTAGTATGCTCTCTGAATTAGAATTGTTTGGCACTACTTGGTAACATGAATAATATGGTTCTTTGATAACAACTGTTGTTAAACTTCATGTTCCAAAGTGGCATTATGTAACACTTGGATTCTCAYAATGTGTGCAGTTTCTATACTGTTGCCTGGGATCTCTGTAATRTGGAAGCTCATATAATTCCACGATGGCCATGATGCTTTTCAGTACAGGAAGCTGTTTTCTTAAAAAGGCTAGTCTTGGTGCAGCAAAGTCTTGTAATGCATAGAGAACGGATTAAATACATATGAATTATTATCTGTATCTATTTTATCTCTCAAAATCAAAGTACTCATTCTCATCTGCTGCAAAATACTCTTGACTGAAGAAGCTTAGATCCAGAAACAATCTGTCATTTGAATCCCCTGGTTATAATATGAATTGATATTCAACTAATTGAGTTGGAATAATCACATAGGTACAAAACTATTTATTATCCGTTCTTTTCACCTAATTTTATTCTTAATCAACCACTTGGAATTACTTAGGCTTCACAAGCTGTCCATTTTGGCCTGCGGGGTTAGGACTTGGAGAGGACCAGAGAACATTTCAGACTTTAAAAAACTATTCCACCTTGTTTCAGTTCCTGACGAGAAAGCCTTTTGCATTCACGTATTTTCCACTTCTTGCAAACTGATATAGCTACCATAGATTTCAAACTGGAATTCAGTATCAATATAATCTATGACCTAATCATATTTTATTTACTTGAGTGTACTTGAGTGTTTCTTTAGGTTGTACTTGATGCTTTTTGTGCAGTACTGCATCTTTTCCTCTCAACCATTACATGTAATTTTTTGAACTCTTATTCAAAATCTATAGAGGTAATAAACTTTCCAATGTATAGCCCTAGGAACAGCTGTTTTATTTTGCTGATTTAAGATATTTGAGTTTTTCCTGCCTCTTCTTTCTCACATTTTCATGTTCAAAAGAAGTATGTATGCTATCAGACTGAATAAGTGTTATGCTGAAAGGGCTAGATTTACACAAAGCACTAGCAGAAACATAAATAGGCAGTACGACAGTAATACCAATATTAGATTGAGACAACGTTTTATGGAGGAAAGTCAGATCAGTGCCTTTGACACATAAGAGAATAAGTAGGTTTTTCAGGGTGTCCGTGTGTTTTTGAAACTTCATTGGAATGCTATTTTTAGTCTCCGTAATTAAATCTAAAAATTTGGTCTGATTTTGTTCTCATGTAAACTTCTGAAAAGTGACTTAAATAAGGGAAGCAATCTACTTCTCTACTCTCAAATGTTAGCTTTTTCTTAATGTGTATGCGTTTGGATCTAGTTAGTGACACAATACCTCTTTGTTGGTATGACGGCAATAGGACAGGTAAAGGATTTAAGATGGTTGACACTGATTTCGTGGTGCATTGGATGAAGTGCACRTTCTTAGATATCTAGAAGAGCTTTATAAACAATTTTGGCTTGATTTAGAGCTAATCCCTAAAAGCTTCAGAAGTCAACTTCAGTTCAACTAGTTGGTTTGTACCAAAGTGTTGAATTCCTCCTCATTATTTTAGTACAGCAGTGTTTCACTCCCAGTATTCCAGAGCACTTTCTTCAYTCACACCTATCGGCATACAGATGAAAAAAGATATTGTGAATATTAAATTGAGTGTTTTTAACCACACCTGTTCCAGGTATTGTAAGTATTATTTCTTAGTTCTAAAAAGAATTAATACACACTTTAAAATGTGACGGAACGATTGACTGCATTACTGTCTGGATATACTATATCCTTCACAAAATGCATTTTGATGACATGATACTATTGASTCCAAGGTTACAAATATCTTATGCAAAAAGTAAAAGTATTCAGGTTCCTAATGTTGTGATAATAAATTTCCTAAATAAAATGAGCTAAAAAGCAAAAAAAAAAAAAGTTCATTTTTGAACATAAGTGAATACAAGTTTGTACTTTTAAAAGCTTGATTATTGTGAGTTGGAAACTGTAGCTGATGTTACCTACCACATAACTACTTAATCTTGTATAATCTTGTATTTCTTGTCTTTCTCTGGAGTGTCTCCTACTGGCCCACGCTGTTCATAGACTTATTTCAGAACACTAGATGAAATAGGCCATTCGTCTTATGCAATATGAACTTTATTTGTTGCTGTGTATTTTGTTCRTTTTTACTTACATGAGTCACACAAGACATTGAAAGGACAAAGATTCAGTATTTTATTTTTTAGTTGCATTTTCTTTAGGTTGAAATGGTCAAACCAATTTAAGCTTGGTKTAAGTGAAACACTCTCCAGCTCTCACTCAGCAAGCATTCAGCCCAAAAGCAAACATTTACAGATGCACTGATGTAACCCCCCTGAAGTACATAATGGGAACACTGTTAAACCGCTATCCTGCAAGCGCTAGCGCTCTGCACAGTGCATGTATTCAGTGTAGCAGCTCCGAGCTCATATGCAATAGGTTCTCTATGTTGTTTCTATCAGTGCAGGCAAAAGCTCAAGAAACAAAGAATGAGAGAAAGCCTCCACATGTGAAGTTCGTTAGTTTTTCTCTGCCTTAGTTTTTCTCTGAGCCTCATAATTTCTGAAAAGACCTTTTTTTTTTTAAAAAAAAAAGGTAAATGGCTCAGTATATCTGAGGGAGGAAGGCCAGAGGAGACTAAACATTTGTTGATGCAGAGTCCTCTGGCATGGRTTTTCCCCAGAAGGCATTAGCACAGACACAGTGGTTTGGTAAGAACCAAGAGTAGAGTTAGACGAAAGACCATAAAGGAGAGTTGTTGAAGGAAGTTTAGTAACAATTCAGAAACGTTGCATTTGAAGGTAATCACAAATTATACAGAATTAAGTAAAATTGARTAGCTACCTCTGAAAACAGGGAAGGCATCAAGCTTTGATACTCCTMCTTGTATATACATGTAATCTTGATTGAATATTCCCACTCTGATTTTGTAATTAAAACATCATTTATACTGAGAATAATTAAGACAATTGTACATTTGATTTTAAAATCAGTTTTGAGTATTGTGCCTTGTCRAGCTACAAGAACGGTTCCTGCAGCTTTACAACTTAGCATTAAGAGGCAGACAGTGACCGCAGGCACCTGAGTGGAAGGTTTGACAGTTTGATAAATTAGGAATGACACTTGCCAAAATGGCTGTCCTTCCCTCAGCCTGCCAGTGGAGCATTTACACACTGTTAATTGAATTGGCAATTTGTGTAACAGTACCTGCCCCTGAGCTTTTGTAATGCTGGAGCTGCCATTTAGCTCTGATAATCCAGGACTTGGGAATAAGGACGAAAAGCTTCACATGATATTATTGCAGATTTAAAATGACAGTTGGGGACCTTGTTGCCAATTTCCCATTAAATGAGAAATAATTAACAATAGCAATAACAAAGTCTTATAAAGCTGGAAAGTTAAATTGACTTTTCAGCAGTAGTATGGTTTGAAATTGCTTCTAGTGTGATTATCAGATTGCCCTTTCAGTATTATATACCCTAAATAGTATCATCTGATGGACCAAATAGGCAGTGTTTTCAAGGCTAACCTGTTTTATTAGTGCGAGACTCTTCTGATTTATCTGTTTTTTTTTCCTTCTTGCCATGTAAAAATTGAGTTATGTTATAATGTTTCATACAGATAAAGAACTTAATGAAATATTAAAGACTGATTTCTACGGTTGTCAGTAACTGAGTGAGAGTAGAAACAAAATTTCAACTATAGATAAACACTGTTAATTATGAAATTCTTTTTTACGGTTGTACTTGCAGTTGGTAGCTTTACTGTCTTTCCTTAAATTTCTGTAGAACGTACTGCCATTGTCTGAAGTGATATTTTATCAGCAAACTACTATTTTTTCTCTCAGATTTCTTGCGTTTAGTAATCTCTGTGAATTACTTGCTAATGATTTGCTGTCCAAATACCACAGTAGCCAAAGCACATATATGAGTTAGCCACTGAGGGCTAAAGGATATATTCGCTAGCTTAAAGATGTATAAAAATTAAATATTTGAAAATTGGCATGGTTGTTGCATGTCGGAAGACCAACTTCCATACATAGACCCTTATTCTTGCCCCAAGACTGAGAAGTGCTGTGCATATTCAAACTTCGTACAACCCTATTTGTAGGCTTGTCGGTCATGCAGACTTCAAGAGATTTATTAAGAGCAGGTGGAGCTACTTTCCCAAGATGGGTCATTCCCATCACGAGAATGTTTGTGCATTCAGAAGATGTCAGCTGTACTAGATGAAGCACAGAACAGTCTGATCCATTTCCTACGGAATAAATAGTACAAGACAGTAGAGGCTTAATAATTTGCATGCTTGAAAATACCTTTTCRTCTGAGTATTGTGATCTGAGTGCAGCTATGTACTGGACAGAGACTGAAATCTAGACAATCCCTCCCCCGCCTCCAAGAAGAAGAATGACAAATCAGAGRGGATGTTGAAAAAAATGGTCACAGTCAGGCTGGCCGGCACATTAGCTACAAGTAGGAGGTGTGTTTTGGTGTTACGAAGGATAAACTCATAGGTGTTGTAGAAGTGCATAGGAAATGAATCGCTATAGAAGYGTGAAGGTAGGCAAAGAAAAGGAGAGGTGAGCAAAGATGGACAAATGCGGAGTAAAAGAGCAAAGGGGTTCATACAAGTTTACAGTTCAAACATTTGTGCAGTAGGTGACATTTTTCTTTTTTCCGTTACTGGTGAGAAGCAATTAATGATTTTAGAGAAGTTTATTCTGAGGAAGGCATTCAGTGAGGGGTAACTTCTTATAAAAAGTTTGGGTGATGTCCAGCTTAATAAGGAATGTGGAAAAGTCAGACACTGGAAGGAATATGGAGGGAATGCAGAAAGGCACTGGTTGAGCCATTTGGCTTTGGAAACTGGTGCACTGGGGAACGCTACCCTAGCCAGTACTAAGTAAAAAGAGGAATGGCTGACGGTTTCCTACCCCCAATGGCAAACTCATGCCGTGGATAGCATGCTTGGCAATGGAGAGTCAGTGGAATGAAGAATACAAGGAAATAACAGGGTTAGGATGTTAGGGGACACTGTTTTATTTGCTATTGAAGATGGAAAGGAGAAATTAATTTCTCTTGAATTGAAGACAAAGTTAGGGCAGGGATTTATAACAGTAGGTGAGGCATATAGGTAGAAAAATAGGCTTTGGGATTTCTTACCAAGAAAAGCTTTAGTAGGTCATGCTTTTTCTTCTACCAAGATCCTTCCACCTTGACACATGGAAGGGAGGGAGAAGGAATTAACTGTGAGAGGATTGTAATGTGTGATTTTTAAGGCTCTGCACAGCTACAGGCCCTACAGAATTTGTAGGAAACTACTTCCAACAATTTGAGATTTCATAGAATACTAGTTTATGTAGTGCAGAAATTATGGATTTGTCATTTTCAGATTCATTATCATATGGCTAAATATAATATCTATTGGGTTTTGGGGGAAGAAGAATCACTTTTAGTCTGGTCTGAAGCATGATATTGGAAGGCTTTGTATCAGTTCTAAYGAGTTTTTTGTGTGATTTCATGTAGGTTACTTTTCAGTTTTCTTATCTGTAGTATATGACAATAAAATTCATTTGTATCTTGAAAGTCTTCTAAGTTTAATTCTTTCAGATTTTTTCAAAACATAATTATATCTTTAGGTAAATTTAAAAACTTTCTTTACAAAAACAAAATAGTGCATCAAATCTATATACTGATCATAAGCCAAACTAAAAAGAAGTTTGCAGTACCAATTAGTCCTATTCAAACATTACATGATTAAAAGTTGTCAAGTTACAGATTTAGTAGTGTAAAAAGATACCAGTTGCCATGGCCCTTCGTGGGATGTGGAACTGTTCCAGATGTATATCAGATAATGTAACACGACTGTATTGGAACAAGCTGATTTATTTGTCTGTACTTTTGAAAGATAAGTGTGTTACTGTTGACAAATGATAATCTGAATAATAACAGCAGTATCACTGCCATTTTTTTCGTAAACAATGGGAGGAGAGAGAGAGAAACCCTACTGTAGCATACACTGTTCCAGAAACATGGGGTAAACTTCACAATACCTTTAAGAGTATTCCCAGAGCAACTGGGTTACTATGCTGCTTGTGTATTCATTTGTCCTTTTGGCTTTTAAGTGCTTCCTATGTCTTTTTCTGGAGGTTTTCCTCCTTATTTCATACTATTTTCCATTATATTATACATTTCTTATTCTTAGGATAATTAGACTAAGTAAAGGCATGACTGAAAAAGCAATATATGTGTTAATGGGGAAACTTCTTTCACTGAAACACTAAAGCTAAAATTCACCTGTTTTCTTCTTATTTAGCTAAGTATCCAAATAGTTTGTATAGGGCAGTCAAAAGGTCAACAAACCAGACTGTGTTGAACCAAGGTAACAGGAAGTTTTGGAAATGGCCGTCTCATGGAAGCTCTTTTTCCCATTAGCTGTCAGCTGAGTGTTTGGGGTATTCCTCTGGCTGCAGAGTAAGACTTAGAAAGAAGTATAAAGTAGTCAAGCACAAATGACTATCTAGGTAAAAAACAAAATGCTTTGATCAGAATTGAGAACTAATGCAGGATGGGGATGTTATTCTGCCTGCAGAAAAAAACTACTAAGGAACTACTAGCTGTATTATGTGGTAGCATCAGTTTTCTTACTCTCTTCCAGAGTTAGGAAATTCTTAACTCTGCACTGTCCTAACATCACAAGGTCCAGAAAACTGTGACTGTGCTTGGTCTCATGTTTCTAGAAGCTGGTCTTTTCCTTCCTCCCAATGACCCCACCTGTTTCCCCTTCCCAGATCCTTCCCCGGTTATTCCCTAATTCAGCTCATCTTTGTCTCTTCCTCCTAGCTTTCCAGAGCTTGCTAGGATGCAGGTTGTCTGTCCATCTTCTAAAACGTACCTTGCGATTTTTCAGAGCATTTCCTCTTACTACAAGATTTCTCAAACACCAGGAACAGCCTGTTAATATATTTTGCTTGCTGGTTCATTTTCACTTAGAACTCAGAAGAACACTGAACAATTATCCCTAATACTCAGTATAGAATGGTTTAATAATTGGATAGACAGTTTCCTATTTGCCAAGTCCTAACTGAAAATGATAAAGACAGAAAATCTCTCTACACCCCATTTTCACTGTGCTTGTTTATGCCTCCCTTGGAAGAGGTTGGGGACTCCCTGGGGAAGCTGGCTTCACGGTTTGAGCTACACACACAGTCTTATGACTGGCTCTTTGCTTATGAAGTGTGGCGTAAAATATGAAGGATTCTCTCTATACATTATTTATTGTATAAGAATAATTGTTGAAGGAGCATGCAAGACAAAGAGGCTTGCAGAAGTTCGGAACAGATTTAAATCCATGGGTTTAAGTRTGCAATGTTATTAACAGTGTAATGAGTGCAATTTTAGTGAAAACATTAARTATGTCTGTTTAGGACTCACTGTTCACCTTTACTTATTTTCATTTTTGTACCAGTTAATGAGAGATGCTTCTAGTCTTGCAATCTAAAGAGCAATTAAAAAAATCTAACTGCTCTTCAGTCCTAGCACATAACTCTTATTGATACTCTAGTGTCTAGTGAAGTCTTCCATAGTGCATTTGCAGGAGCTTATAAGGAAATTTATATCACCAATTGGGATACTTTATACTCGCTTCTTTTTTGGAATTATCTGTGAATGTGAATAATTAAGAGCATAAAAATATTTTTAAGACTAGTTTTTTGGTAAGTCCTTTGAAAAGGTCAGTTTTAGTATCTCCAAAACATTTTGCAAATAGATGATTTTGCATCAGGTACGGTGAATTTGCACATGAGTTTCCCTTCCTCTCAGGGAAAAAATCTGAGTACAAGCCTAAAGGGCCTTCCACTTACAGTCCCTTGTTTTGGAGCTATTCCATTTTTTTAGGAAATGTTTTCAGAGTCATTGAAGCAGACAGTAAGGATGAGAATGGATTTTTAGCTTGGGAATGATCCTTGGATGTAGGAATTGTTGCTCCTTGTGTTCAGTAATTTATATACAGTCCAATGGTTCCAGCTGGAGAAGTTAGTACTACCTGAACTCAGAATAGTTCATAGTCTAAGTTAAGATTCCTCCAAGAGAGAAGTGAGAATGTTCTTTTTTATTGGAGACACATTTAGAAGGGATGAATCTTTACTGTAGCCATATATCTGAACCACTTTTGATGCTGAATTTTGAACATAATCTGAAACTTACAGTTTTAGCCCATATTAAAATATGGTTACAATTCTTCTTTCAAGAATCACAAGCAATTGAGTTTTCTATGAATGCCATTAATGTAATGCTAAATTGCACTGTTTCTGCTCTGCACAGCTTTGTCCATCTTCTTAAATAGGGATCAGCTGCTTGCTACCTAGTGCAGTCATGGACGAGTTCAGTTCTTAATCCAAATTTAAGACCTCACGTTTGGTGATTTCAACTTATGCTGCTAAGTTTTGATTTAGGAGAAATACTTCTAGAGTAAGATATTTGCTGTGAATTTCTGAGACYAAGTTTAAAGACAATATAACTTCGGTTGTGCTTTATKATTTTGATTGTGTGTCTAGGAAATAATAAAGAGAGATCTTGCTCACTTAATGAAGTGAAATTAGTTGCATTTGCTGTAGAGAGAAAGTAAAAGGTGTTTTGCTGAACGTGTATTTTTAAAGGGCATATGGTGAGAAAACAAAAATTCCATTTACATGTAAATGATTTAACAGACCACAGCAAGAAACTAAAATACTACCAGTCTCTCAAAGCAATGTGGTGTTAAAGGTGGCTCACTGCTGAAGAGTATAGGAGTTTTGTTCTGTACTTCCTCATAATAATTCAAATTCAAGCCAGTATAGTAATCACACTCAGGTCTCATTTTTYATTGGTTATGTAAAACATTTATTTAAATGACGCTGATAATTTTCAGGCTTTAAAGTTCTARGAGTTTATAATGACCATTTCTACATCTCTGTGGTTCTATGTGTTTATTTGTTTTTATTTCCTAGTGRAACATCAGAGCTGCTTACATTATTTGCAACTGCCACAATGTCATGTAAGCAGAGGCTTGAAAAAGGTTACATGCAAATTCATTTTTCTGTAATGAAGGCTGTATATTCTTTCCCCCTTGGCAGAAGATTTGTTTGAGGTTTAGGATGATATTTCTAAAAACTCTCTTTACAATATATGAGTCTGTTTTCCTTGGCTTTCAGTGAGGCTTAGGCTTCTCTCCCAGATCTGCAAATATAATKTTTAGGTGCTATGACCTACTGATTTCAATGAAAGGTAGGTGCCTTTTGAAAGCATGCCCTTAAATACTTGGTTTACTTTGAAAATTAGATTTAGGCTACTAAATTATTTAAGCAGTTTTGAAGATTTTACTACTTGCTATCAGTAATAAACATAATCCACTTTTGAAGATGTTGCMCTTTGCTATAAACAATAAAAGTAATCCCACCTTACATATATAATCATAGAATACTGTACAGTAGTATTAAATATGAAATTTCCAACATACARGATTTCATAAGATAATTCAGTAATAGTGTCAATTTCAGCAACATTTATGTTAAATAATTTTATTGATTGCTAAATTGTTTGTAAACTGGAGCAAGGTTCTTTGTTTAATTTGTAGAATGAGTTGCTCTTTTAGTCTAAAAAGTTAATGTTTCAGAGTCTTATGGGAAATAAGGTAAATGTGATTTTGTGTTGTTTGCGCCCTGATAAAGAAATGACTCTCCTTAGYGTTACTTAATGGAAGAATTAAAATACTCTAAAACGCGTGACTTAACTCTCTCAAAAGCATGTTCAGTATCCCTTTAACACTCTCCATAAGGACATCAGAGGAAAAGTATTGGATATTTCACAACATAGTTTTAACTCCAAAACAATTGCCTTTCAGCATTTGCTTTTCAGTAACTTTCAACTTTTCTGCAATTCTCCTAGAATACTATTTTGAAGATATTGTTAGACAGTAAGGGCCCAAAATGCCTTTTGTGCCAAGAAAGCTAATTTTTGTATTTCAGAATTAATCTAGCCAAAGTCTGGATTAGCTTTGTCACATCCCCTTAACCACAGGCATGTAAACCTCAGGATAGACAGCTGTTCGGATGTTTCAGACTGGGACTCCTGCCCTCAGCAAACGTATTCGATTCTCCTACATGGTCACTTGGCTGCTTGTGCTCATGCCCATATGCTTGGATGGCATAGTGCCTGCTCACTAGTTGGTCAAACTGTTCTATTAGGGCATAGATGCCAAGATAACAGGTTGAGTTGGGCACCATCTATAGCAGCATGAATTCTATCACTTCTGAAGGAAATAGTCCCTTCGGGACAAGATGCTGCACTGCATAACTTGTATCTTTGCATTCATCTTTCTTGCCACTTAGATGTTCCAAACACCCCAAAAAAGAAGAAAGGGGAAAAAGACAGATTGAGGAGAAATAKCTGGCTTTCAAAGAACTAATTGTCATTGTAGCTGTTGCATAAACTCTTGAAGTTCACAGGGGATTTAGAAATGTATGCAAAATGAATAGCGTACAAGCCCTCAGGCAATCTACATTAATTCAAGCTTAAATCAGACAACACCACAAGTGGGCAAAGTGTAAAAGAAGTAGAAGAGCTAGTTAAATATTTTGCAGTTTTRCTTAGATAGATGGAGAAGGCACTGTAATACTCTTGATGTTTCTTTATGTTTAGAACAGCTGATAGGAAAAAGGGAAAAAGTTAGCATGCTTTCAGACATCTCTGTACAAGATTTACTTTCCTTTTACTCTTGGAGTAAATTAAGACACTATCTCATACAGATGAAGGTAGTATTATCTAGGCATAAGAGCAGTAAAGGAACAGCAGTTTAAGGAATAATCATCGGAAGTCAAGAAAATTAATTAATTTTCATTGATCAGCAGAAACTCAGCTGTTAGAAATTATTATGCTTAGCTGCTGATACCCTAAAATTAGGTAGGGAACAGGCAGCATTGTCTTAGACAAAGTAGTTATTCAGTGAGCCTAATCTCCTTAAACACTGGGAAAAAGAAGTAATGTATATGCTGATTTAGGACAGGTAATTGCCTCTAATGATGCCTACAGCTTGAAGGTAAGGATATGGCATATATAATATCGTACAGCAACCGT
Source organism: Rhea americana (assembly GCF_003343005.1). Classification (NCBI taxonomy): domain Eukaryota; kingdom Metazoa; phylum Chordata; class Aves; order Rheiformes; family Rheidae; genus Rhea; species Rhea americana. Next base: position 4,408,586 of record NW_028185927.1, read on the forward strand.
ATCGAGACTTTGAAGAATTGGCTCTGGAACAGCATTGTTTTTGTAGCAATTATAGCATAGAAGCTGTTGGAGCTTCGTTGACAAGAGGAAATTCTTAATGTTTAGCTTCTTGCTGACAAGAACCAAAAGGATTGAATATGACTTGTTAGAAAGCAAATGAAAAAAATGATCAGAAGTGTTTTTTTTACCATTGCATATATTAATTACATTTCTTTTTTCCATATTTTCCTTCCTCAAGTCCTGCTGCATAGCACTTTTGGACACTTTCTTGGCTGCCATGTTGAATTTGGTTATTTCCTTTCAAATAATTTTAGAGAGTTCTCATGACGTGAAAGAAAAGAAAAAACTGACAGGATTCCAGTAACATATACTGCTGTAAATGTGTTACAAAAATTTTTATGCTGCATCAGTTCTAATTAATTTTTAAAACTGGCATGACTTTTTTCATTGAAGCAATTGAGAATAAATCAGACAAAAAAGTAACAGATAAAGTAGCTTTAAGCAGATTAGTGACCTAAGTCACTTGTTAGTCCCTATCTATCTGCTGAAAGGCAGAGCTCAGAGCGTTGTCGTCAGTGGCRTGGAGTCTAGTTGGAGGCCTGTGGCTTGTGGCRTCCSCCAGGGCTCAGTCCTGGGTCCCATCCTGTTCAGCTTCTTCATCAAYGACCTGGATGAGGGGACAGAGTGCCTCCTCAGCAAGTTTGCGGATGATCCCAAGCTGGGAGGAGTGGCTGACACACCTGTGGGCTGTGCTGCCATTCAGAGGGATCTGGACAGGCTGGAGAGCTGGGCGGAGAGGAACCTCCTGAGGTTCAACAAGGGCAAGTGSAGAGTCCTGCACCTAGGGAGRAATARCCCTAGGCACCAGTACRAGCTGGGGGCTGACCTGCTGGAGAGCAGCTCTGCAGAGAAGGACCTGGSAGTGCTGGTGRATGACAARTTGACCATGAGCCAGCAATGTGCCCTTGTGGCCAGGAAGGCCAATGGTCTCCTGGGSTGCATTGGGAAGACTGTTGCCAGCAGGTCAAGGGGGGTGATCCTGCCCCTCTVCTCAGCCCTGGGGAGGCCTCATCTCGAGTACTGYGTCCAGTTCTGGGCTCCCCAGTACAAGAGAGACATGGAGCTACTGGAGAGAGTCCAGCGGAGGGCTACGAAGATGMTCAGAGGGCTGGAGCACCTGCCCTRYGAGGAACGGCTGCGAGAGCTGGGCCTCTKCAGCCTGGGGAAGAGAAGACTGAGGGGGGATCTKATCARTGTGGACAAGTMCCTGAAGGGAGGGTGTCAAGGGGACGGGGACAAACTCTTTTCAGTTGTCCCATGTGACAGGACAAAGGCAATGGGCAGAAATTGAAGCACAGGCAGTTCTGCCTGACCGTGAGGGGGAATTTCTTCCCTGTGAGAGTGACGGAGCCCTGGACCAGGTTGCCCAGAGAGGTTGTGGAGTCTCCTTCTCTGGAGATCTTCAAGGCCTGCCCACTGAGCAGGGAGGTTGGACTAGATGATCTCCRGAGGTCCCTTCCAACCTTACTGATTCTGTGATTCTCTGATCTCTTCTTGGATAGTTTATACAGTTCACTTTTTTCTAGTGAAAAGTTCTAAGAATTATTTGGGTAATGAGAGAGAGAGAAAAATGAAAATCCATTGCTTCATGCAAGACTTGAATTAAATGATAATTCTGAAYGTGCTACTGTTGTTACTCAGTGCAAGTTGGAAGCTGCATTTCAATTTACACTGCTACTTGGTATGTGTGTTACAGTTAGCAAGCACTAAGTCAGTTTTCCCACTATATGCCTTAATGTTCATGTTGCTTGATGTTGTCTCCATTACTTCATATGCTGTTAATATAATTCTTATTTGAAGTAAGCATATTTGAGTCTTGCTTGTCCATAGGTACTTAAAGTAGTTGATATTTAATAAGAAATAAACCTGTTTGCTTTCTTTCATTCCTCTTCCGCTATTAAGCAAATCTTTGAAATTTTCACTACTTTGCCAGTGCTGTTGGTCTAGCACAGATTTCAAGATCTAAGTCTTATTTTATTTTTGTTTTCTTTGAATAAAGTARGCATAATGAGATTATTTCACTAATAAAGCTCAGGAGGAATCTTGGACTCAAATGGCTGTATTTAGCAGTTGTAGGATTTTGTTGGATATCACTAGACACTGAGTAACAGGCTGGGAGTGTTGACAAAGCATGAGTCTATGAGCCAGGAACTGAAGAGCTCTGATCTTGGCACTGCTGCTGTCTTTCTGTAAGGCTTTGTCTAACTCCAAACTTGGGAAATTTCAGGGACTTGTGATTTTTCAGAATTAACCTTAGACTGCTCTTTGTACCTCTGTTTATTCATGTGTGAAATATATTAATTATGCACAACCAGTTTTGTAGCATTCTATGAAATTCCTGGACAAAAAACACTGCAAGAATGCAGGGTATTATTTTGAGTAATAACACCATCTGCTTTGCAGTAACTGTAAAAATCATTAGAGAAGAAAGAGGAGAAGATAATTCATAATTTCTTATTGAACTGTCCTTTTTTCTTTTTTCTGTTGGGGTATATGTGGTTTAGCACTGCATGGGTAAGTTCCCATGTTCAGCAGCATTTAGCGATTAGTCTCAGCAGAACTTTCAAAGCCTGCTTTCTAACACAAACCTCTTCTACATTAAACTGCCTGAAAGAAACTGTTGTGAGCTATGAATTCTTTATAGACTTAAAAACAACCCCAACTATTATTGAATAAATTTTACTAATGGGGATATAAAGCGTCATTAATTATATATTATTGTTTGCTTTTTAACATCTAGTGCACTTCTGAGGATGACCTCTATTTTTTTTAATAGACTCACAAGACATAGGGGTATTTCGTAGTCCTAACTTGTAGCTTTTTGAATTATTTCCATGTTGCTGTCATTGTAAGAGTAATGAACATGGTAAGTCAGACAATTCTTTGTAGAAAAAACATTATTTTAATATTAGTTAGGAACACAATTCAAAGACAAGCGAGTTAAAAAATTTTAGTGTTCCTTTTTTCTRTCTAATACAATCTAGAAATGTTATAAAGCAAAGCTCAATCTTTTGCTATGAAGAGTTATCCTGTATCTCTTGTAAATATAGAAAATGGTTGAAATTTTTTCRTTATTTTTGACTTACTGGCAACAGATAAGGTATTAACTCAGGTTAAAATATAGGCCATCTATAAAAGCGCCACAAAGCTGGCAAGCAAATTCTCTCCATTTTAAGGATGTGAAAATTGAGGCACAGGGAGGTGCAATAATTTGTCAGATGCTTCCCAGTAGGCCACTGGCAGATTTAACAAACAAAAGCAGTCCTTACTGTCAGGCTAATGCTCTGGCCTTCAATTTTGCTTGCAAGTATATGCTACTGAGAGAAATGGAGAACTAAATTGAACTTTTTGAAGAAAACAACTTAAGAGCTGAAGTAGGGGTGGGGTTAACATGATTTAGTTAGTTATTTCCAGCAAAATGAAGTAGTTACTTGGGGGAGAAAATACGTTTAGGCTCTGATACTACAAATACCTGTACTTAAAGATTAATACTAATATTAACAGAGTACTATAGTTTTGAATTAATTTAGATGTGGACCTACAGTCACATTTTTGTTGGATTAGCCAGAGGCTGCTCAGGGGGTTAATGCCAGCTTTATCCTTTCATACAAACTTTATGCTGGCGGGAGGAAGACAGAACATTCCTGAATAAAATCTGCCGGTTTCAAGTTAAGTCTTCAAAAGATTTGTCAACAGAGGTGGCTCTGCAGAGGGAGCCTGTTCCAGACTAACACCTTCTGTCATGTGGCTGCAGCATGTTGCTGGAAGTGTTGGATTTACTGAACCACCAACCCCCACAGACGTAGCTGCAGATGCTAATGGGGTCCCAGTTCAGCAGAGTCTTTAACCAAATCCTTAATACACTCCTGTTCCGTGGAGCATTTACTGTGTGCTTAGTTACTGTACAGTATCATATAGTTAACTGTCTTTTAAATGAAGTAAGCTTATGTGAATACCTAAAAATAAACACATTTAAGCACAGAAAAAGAGCACCTAAGCTTTGTAAGAACCGAACAATTCAGACTAATGATGGTTTTGAACTGAGAAGTTTTAACTTCGGAGTAATAATTAGAATTTACCATATCCCAGAAAACATTTTGATGTATGTACAAAAGATTATCTTGTATTCTGAAATACCTTTATGCCCCTCAAATAGTGATCTCCTTGACAAAAGATTTAATATTTTATGATTATTCTTTGATATTAGTGCCTAAGATCAACATCTGCAGCTTGTAACTTGCACATCCACTTGAAGGAAATAGAATTAATAAAAAAGAAATTGCATATTTTAAATGAAAATGCACATGTGATAATGTTTAGCTAGCAGATTGGTTATATTCGCCTATTTCTACATGCTTCTGCCCTAATCTTCAGGCTCTGTATTAAGCTGAAGGCTATTTTTTCTCAAAATCCCCAGGGGCAATCTCTCTTTTTCTTCAGCTTTCCCATGGCACATCAAAGACAGTCTCAGGGAGAGAAAGGTAATAGGAAGGACTTTATTAACCTATCCATTTTATGTAGGCTACCACTCTGCCTGTGCTAACATGCTCATTATGTGACCTAGCTGGATTTGCCTGAACAATGACGATAATCCGTGGGCTCATGTCGATGGCGTTTTTTTGAGGATACAGGATGTATCGGGAGATAAGGGTGCGGATGTGCCTTCTTGGCTCACTTTACATTAATGAGAAGTGTGCTAACACCCAGCTGCACACCAGGACGTCGGTTACTGACTCCCCGCTAGCTCGGCATCAAGAGGATGCCTGTGTTCCCCGACGTGGCGGAGGAAGTTGGTACCGCAGAGATCTGATTAAGGAGGAGAGTGACGGACTTGGAAGTGGCTTATGAGATTACTTACCCAGCCGTCCGTTTTGCTCCTGTTGCACAGGCAGCTGAGCAAATCCTGCATAAAGCTACCGTTTGCAGCCTGACACTTTTGGGGTGCAGTTTTGGCCAGTTCACTTTAAAATACCAGGCTGTGGAGCGCGGGTGGTCAGCAGCTGGCAAGCAAGAGCCTCTGCTCTCAGTTGCCCCGGTGAACACAAATAACCTTGGCCRCCATTTCAGCCCCGGCCCTCCTCGGTCCCCGTCCCAGTTCTCAAAATGGCGTCCTGGCTTTCAAAATGGCGCTTGCAGCTGGCAGCATGTAGTGGCATCGGAGGCCTACAAAGAGGCCGAGGGCCGAGGGTGGTCCAAGAGATCTGTGCATGCATATAGGTTATTGAGTAACTGCTTTGTTCTATTTGATGGTTTAAAAGAAAAAAGGTAGCCAGCTGTGTGTTTTACCAGTATCTAGTCCAGAATATTCCTACTGAATCCACCCTTTCTAGCAGGAAACCCCACATATTTGGTGTGAAATAGCCATTGAGCTGCCCATGTGGTACTGAACACATGGAAAAGCAAGACATGAGGTACGTGGATACTTGTAAGTGATTAAATCAAGAATTTTGGATTTACATACCCAAGCTGCCCCCCCCCCCAGTCTCCTTTTGAATCTGCCCCTAAATCCCTTTAAAATGTGTTGGATTGCTACTGATACTCTAATCTGGACATCACTGAAACGCATGCTGGAGTTGTGAGTTTGGAAGTAGCTCTTGCTAAAGCCTGCTGCATTTCAAACAAAGCTTCTACTTACGAGCTTTGCTAGTTTGGAAACTAAAGGTCTCTGTTTAGACCAATGTATGCAAAAAGCAAACGCAAAGTTAGTTCATCTGCCTGCGCAAGTTCTAGCGCAGGTACTTTCATTTACAGTGATGATCGTTCGCGTGTGAACGCTCACTGCGTGTGTTACTGGAAGCTGCAAGCACAAACTCTGTGCAGCTCTTTGGAAACCTTTGTCTCAACATCTTTATTAATATAAATACAGTCTTTTAGTTGTTCAAAATTCAGTCATGGAATATCTCAGTTTCATTAGGAAAAAGAAAATTAAGTGTATGATGTATTTTTAACTGTGTTAGGACCATTTTTCTTTGAAAGAAGAGCTGTCCCATGCTTTTGCAGTAAATGTGTGCACCTAAGCTTCCAAAGAGTAGATGAAGTTTGTACTTAAAAGAAACTGGTTCATATATCAGGACCTCATTCAAGGTGAAACTGTCCTTTATTAACTTCTGTTTATTTTGCTTCTAAAGTGAATTAAGCATAAATACATCAAGGCTACATTAATTCTTAAAGAAATTGTCCAGACAGAAGAGTTTAATGCAATTTGACAAATCCACTTTGCATTCTCACATTTAGTTAATTTGGATTAATTTTCTTGAGCATTGCCAAGTAGTTAAACTTTCAAGCCTGAAGGATTAAGAACATATATATTTAGCTAAGACTACAATTATTTTTGTCTCTTTTTGAAATAGTGTTTGCATTGTTATTTTAGGAGAACTATACTGAATTTTGAAATCGTTACACAACCAAGGATTCTACCGGAATGTATTAAAGCATAGCACATGCACATAACGGAGATATGTTTAACCAACTTTAACTGGAAGAGGTTTTATTTTCTGATCACCGTTTACAGAATTTTTAACTGAAGTGTTTCCTTATCTTAGGCAAATTATAAATGTATCCATCGGATAATTTTATAAATTGTAAATGTATCCAATGGATAATTTTATAAACTATAAAATGCTTGCATATGTATGTGTTCATTCCAAACTTCTGGTTTGTAGGCATTCAATTGGAACCGCAATATCCATAACAAGTTAAAATTAGAAAGAAACTCACTTTGACTAGAATGTACTTTTGAAACTAAGGAAATCATGTAAAACTCCAAACTGTATATTACCATGGCACCTGCTGTTTTTCAGGTGTTTATAACATAGCCATAAAAATTCAGTCCGGGCTGAAACTTGGTATTTAAAAGTCTCAGCTCAGCAGGATTTTAAAATCAAATTTGGTTTAAATTAGTTTGACTCTTTTTCAGTTATAAAAAGAAGGATGGAGGAAAGAAATTTTGATGTGTCAAATACAATTTTATTCATTCCTCTAGCTRAAAAACAGCTTTGCTTTATAAAACTATAATTTGCAAGTCATTAGCCCATAACATGGAGTGGGAAAAGCAGGCTTCCAAAGGGGAGAAAGAGGGAGAGAAAGAGTTGACATCCAAAAATTWGGTGTTTGCAAACTCTTAATGTCTTTTCTGTGAGAACATTTACTGTGGATTYTCAGTGAGCATTCATAAAACTGTATCCAGTATATATAGCATTTTTTTAATTGAAAAAAACATGCTTTTAGTCAGTAAAGTCAATAACTCATTGTTTAAGGTCTGTTTTGTCATATGTCAATGACTTGTGGATGAATTATGTTCTGACATAATTGATTTAATGCTTTCTAATGGGAACGTTAAAGAATTTGAAGCAATGTGAGACCTCAGTTCCCTCTGAGTTTTATTGGGAGCTGGGCACCTACAGTTCCCTCTGGCTTGTCTGAAAAATCTATCTCCCTTCTGTTGTATTCAATATATGTAAATTAAGAAAACAATTTTAATTAACTGAGGTTCAAATAGAAAGATTGACATCACTTACATTTACTGTACACTACCATTTCTGCATTGGCTGTATAACTCCATTTGCACATACTTCATCTCTGCTTATAATGATCTGTTTACATCAGCACCAGGTAAATGTCTGGTCTGAAATTTTTCAGAATTGCCAGAGGCTTTGGGTGCCTCTTTGCCAAAACACTTTRGGCCAAATTTTCAGTTTTTTTGAGAACACCAAACCCCGGGTGAAGCCTATAGAAATCGTGACTGATGAACACTGTTGGAAACCAAGCTTCTAAGATGCTTAAAATATGATGAAGGACACTTTAAACAAAACAAAAACAAGCTAAGAAAGACTCAAAGCAAAATATCTAAATTTCTTTGAATGGAATAAATTATGTGGTATTCCTCCTTATTCTTAATGCTATTATACAAAGGAATGCATTACCATAGTGTTCCCTTCTCCCATCTGTTCCTCAAAAGGAAAAAAAAAGGGGGGTATATAACATTACAAAAGGGCTCTTGGAAATGTTTATGCAAAGTAGTATTTTTCATCACTAAATCAAACCTGGAGACAAGCTAGCACAGAAAGTGTTCTTTCACTTCCTTGTTGAAGATATGCATACTTGTGCTCTAATAGTCAATCCTGAAATGTGGACATTTTTGCTTTCAGTTCATCTTGTGGTACATAACTCTTAAGAGATGTGCCTGATGCTTCATGAATGATTAGCATTTAGCAGTGTTTCTCCCATTGTGAGGTGCTGCCAAGCCACAATTTGCAAGTACTGAATGTCCTGCACTGCAACAGGATAATTTTGATACTTCAGGCTTGGCATTATGTCCATATCTGGGATTTTGCTTTAAATTTAATTCTCATGTCTGTCCTAACATGGCTATTTTACCAAAAAATAGACATGTTTATAGTTTCTTTCTTCATTTTTTTCCTTATTGTTCATGCTTTGACAGTTCCATAAAGTTTATTTCTCCCTGCTGCTTAGTGTCTTTTTATTCTGTTTGTTTTTCTCTGCTTCCAGCTGGGATATAGTTTAATGAATTATTTTTCAGTGTATGTGATATGGCTTTTACAGCCTGCCTTTGGAGATTGTGATTAATACTTTTTTTTTTTTATTCTGTGTCCTGACCTAGTTCCCAGTGCTCAGTATAGTCACCATCTTTGTATTAAAAATASTGAGATGGTATTATCTATGTTAAGCATGGCATATATTTTCATTTATTCTGTTTTTCCTCATCCTGGAGTTTTATTTTTAGTTCTGGTTATGCTGGGTTTTTTTTGGATGACAATATCTGTACGTTTGCTTTGTATTGCAGTTAGATAAGTAAAATCTGTGCTGCTGGTTTGGCATTCCCATACAGTCATCAAATCCATACTTTCCATGAATGTCTTTTTTAAGGTGATTTAAGATCTAGGTTTTTCTCAGGCTTTTTGTGTGCTTAGGTAGAATTTTACACAAATCACTTGGCATGTCAGCCAGGTTTCGATCCAGCTGTGCTTTGAATGAGGCAGGAACCTCTGCAGCCATGACCAGCTACAAAGACACCAAAAGGCATTGGTTCCAAGTGATTTGGCAATGCTTTCAACAGAAGGCTGGGAATCAGCTTCGTTCATAAGGGAACTTAGCTAGTTATTTGTGTGGTCACTTAAAGATGGTAAATAATTGTTTGAAATAGTTCATTAACCACATGTGTAGGATGCACATTTCAAAACAAAGCCTATTCCTTTCTAAGCACAAGATACTTTTGTAAACTTTATTTTTACATGATGTGGCCTTAGCAAAGTTCCATAAATATATGCATCAATGAAATCAAAACAAAAACAGAATCAAAATATTCTGGAATGTCTGGATTCAAGGTATAAAAAATTAAGTGCTCATTCAATTAAATTTAAATCAGAATTGGGTTCATATAAATTATGAAAACCTATTTTTATAAATTGCCATTCATCACTAAACTTTGTTGTGTCATAAAAGGGACAGCAACTTTAAGTAAAAGCTGTAGTTAAAAAAGAAGGTGAGGTCACTTATAGTAAAAGATGTTAGGTCAACTGTTTCTCATGTTCAGCAACCTTTCACAAAGAGAACATTTGTGCAAATTCAACATGGACAGTTCTCGTGTGCTCTTTCTTCCATTGTTCTGTAAATGCATACAAACCCGCGCAAGGTATCTGCTGGTTGAGGGTTTGGTCTCCAGGACTGATCAATTGCTCTTTTCTCCTTGAAGGAGGAACTGAGAAGTGTGCTGTATGTGCTTGTCCACTGTGAACTGGTCTGAGACCACCAACTTGGATCATAGTTCTCAAGTGGACAGTTGAGCTCAATTCAGATTCCAGCTTGATGAAAGAAGTCTGTCAAATGTCACCAATCTCTAATTCCTTTCACCCTCCAGCTTATGTCATATTTAAGCATTTTCCTTTCAAGGCATCTGAATCCTCTCTTTCTTACTCACCAGAACTGCTATCTGGTTCCCTTCCTTCTCTCATCATAAAAATCGCGTTTTCATCTTTTGTATTTGATGTTTCTAAATGCCTATTTACTTTTAATTGGTAAATGAATCATACTGTTCATCATACAAGTGTTCAGTAATAGTGTTTCAGATTTCCCGGAATTTAGGGAAACAGAGATATTTGCCTTTCTAAATAGCTTTCAAGATTGTAGTTTTGGCATTACCTGTAATGTTCTTCAAATTCTGCTCTACCTTCCATCTTGAGACCATCCTCTGGTCTTCCTCAAGCCTCCCTGATACACTATGGCTTCTCCAGAGCTGAATGAGACTGTTCAGAGATTTCTGTGTTTAAGTTTTATGTGATAGTTTACTGCTAAAGAACTGCCAGAGTCGCTCTTGATGGTCCTTACCACTTTGATGACAACAGCAGGATGTGATATTTTCTGTGTATTTTCAGTCCTGCTAAGGCTTCAGTTTTTGGTTTAATAACAGAGGGAGCAATTTCTTTTCTTGGATACATTTTCAATCTCTGGTGCCATTGCCTCAGTTTTAGTAATTTGTCTTTGCTACCATTCGTATCACTAACATTTATGTTTCTCAGACTTTATTATTATTATATCAGCACTAYCTACACCACTGTAGATATTTCAGCAGTAATTGTAGTGTTTTACTTAGTGCTAGTTAACATTTTTCAGAATTATTTCATAGGATATATTACTACAATGGAAAATTATATGTTATGTACTCTGTGGTCTTAAGAGTAATAGGAGAGGTGAATGCCAGTTAAATGATCTACTGAGATAACATGATGAGTTTGTCTCTGCAGCATACTTAGGTCTATATAAACAGCATTATCTTTCACTTTCTCATGTTACTGAAATGATTTTTATAGAATTTCGTTACTGTTAAAAATGATAGATGCATAAGAATGCTGTAAGGAAATAGGGTCACTTCTGTCCTCACTGAACTCAACAGCAAAACAGCCATTGATCTTCGTGGAGGCAAAGCACTTATGTGTATGGTTCAACAAGTAGAGAAAATGGGCAGGGGGGAACACTTAATAACATCTTGAAAATATTTCCATAACTCAGCAAATAATACTATATTAATGGGTACACCAGGAGGAGATATACTGATATTGTCAGCAGGAAAAATGTACATTTTTAATTTTTTTCCAAACATTCCTGAGTTGCTAATGAGAGCTTCTGCCAAAGCAGTTTTTATTTATCTTTCTATATACAGTTAATTATTTCTAAGCCCACAAACGGAATTTCCAGCTAATGTTAACTTGCATATTGCTAGCAGTGTAGTCTACAAATAACAGAATTTTTGACTTTTTGTTAGCCATTTCCTTTAGAATTTGAGGTAATCTTTAAAGATAGGTGAAAAATTCTTAATTTGTTTTTCTTCCTAGAAAATGGGAGCATAAAGCAAAAGTTGGTCTACTTCATTTATCCATTTTTAGGAGAAGATATTTTGAAATTCCGCCCATTTTCTTGTTGCTTTTATTTCTGACACTTCTTATGCACTGAAAATTGGAAATAGTTTTTATTTCATGATTTGGAACTCCATTATTCTTGAATGGAGTACAGAATCAGAATTTTTTCTACATTCAGCATTCATGTAAAGTTTTTTGTATTCACTGTACACAATGTATATCACTATAATACCTGCTGGCCATGGATAATCAAACCCCTTTGTGCTATCAACTTTTACCAAAAAGCCAGGTTGTAAACCACTTACCAGCTGCTCATCAGTGAGAGTGCAGAGTTCTGTTTCTGCCAACATAAGCAGTTGAAGTAAATACATGAAAATAAGGTTGAAGGTTAGAAGCAAAAATGTATTACARTCCTTTAAGAATTTAGTCACTGTTCTAGACCATGAGATGTCTACTCTTGTCTTCTTTCTCTAAGAGAAGATGTTTTTTTCTTTTTGAATTCATACAAGAGTTTCTTTAGTTCCCAGGAGTGATGGTTTAGTTATCAAGATAATTCCAAGTTTTACAGTAGTAGAGCTTTTATAGTCACTAGCCGTGTTGTGTTTTGGATTGTTTTAATTCAAGCGAGAGTCTACTGTTATTTCCTGTCACAAAATGCTATTTCTTTCTCCTTTCTGTCATTTGACAGTAAACTTTGTTAGTTATGAAGCCAGATCATTTTGTGTATTATGTGAGTCACTTACTATTAGTCTCACTTTTTATGGAATTGAATTTGCCTATTTTCTTCATTGATGGGAATATGAGTTTATTGTTTTGGACTCCTGCTCAAAGGGAGAGGGGATTGCTAGTGGCATAACCGGAGGGAGTCTTTTTTTATATACTACTTCACTCTATTTTTGTGGGATTGTTGAAGGACAGAAGATTTTTTTTTTTTTTCAGCAGGACATGCTGCTACATTTTTCCCTCTCCCATCAGAGGAAATCTCACACTTCTGGCACTTTGACACATCACTGACTGTTAGAGAACATGGAGCCACTGTTTACTGCTGGTTCTTGAGTGTTAAACAGCCCTCCACTGCTTTTATTATACCATTAATTGCACTTAATGCAGCTGCATTTCTAGTACGCTTGGCTAAGCTCTGAAAATTAAGTAGAGGGTACTTTGTTATAAAATTCACTGTAATGAGCTCTGGTGGGACAGGGTCTGTTAAGTTTGAAATTACCTCAGGCCATTTCCAAAGGACTTCTTAAAATATTTCACGTCTATAAAAGTTTGTAACTGGATAAATATCTAACAGTACAGCTGGGAAGGGAAAAGCTACAGCACTGCAATATGCACTGGATGAAATATGTATATTTTTAATACCAAATTGTTACATTTATTTTAAACATTTATCATCTTAAATAATTTGTTAAACAGAAAGTTTTCAGACTGACAGCATGTAAATTTTAGGTGTTTGCTTGACACAGTGGTTTTTGTGCATACTCTTTTTGCTTTTGGGTTCTTAATCCAGACCATACATTCATGAAACTGGAATAAATTTAGGACTCCCTCTGGGTTTACATAAATTGGTTCAAGAAGAGGTCACACCTCTCAGTACAAAAACATTATAAGAACTGCTGCAACTATTAGCCAATTAGCTTAATGTTACAACTAACAGCCTGTACTGAGTACTGATCTCTGGTATCTRCCTAAATAGATGACTAATACGGCTTCAATTCCCTCAGTGTTCTTCGACTATATGACTGCTGTAATGCTTTTCGGCTAATAAAATTTTAGATTGACTAATTTATTGGGTAGCTTTACCAAAACATCCAAGTAATCCTTTATATATTCATTAGAAATGRTTCCAAGGTGAATTCTCTTAGGACTAAGTGGAAAAGTCTCTGTGGGACCAGGGTCTCTGGGCTTTAGATACATTGGCACAAATCAGGTGGAGGATCTTCTGTGGTTTTAGTGCAACAACGTATCTATATTTTGTAGTTCAACTTCAAGTATGAGGTAATTGGAGGCCCCTATGCTTGAAACCCATGCACTTTTTCCCCTTTAATAGACTGTATACAAGCTTGCCAAGCTAACTATTTGATGGATGTGAGCTGTACGTAGAAGCTCTGTATGAAATCTCCAGATAGAAGATAGTTTAAAATCTTAAATCTGTTTTCTTTTGAGCTTTTGCCTGTGCAAGCGGGTAGGAAGTCTGTCTGATGGGAAGGGTCGGCCAGCAGCCCTGTTGTGTCGCGCGGGGATATTCCCTAGTCGATAACGGAGTACACCGGGGCCGCTAAGGGCCGCACCTCTTGTCCAGATGGGCTAACAATAAACACGACACAGAGTCACGCTCGCGCAACAGGGTGGGCAGAAGGCCCGGGGCGATGCTTCTAGGGGCTTCCTCTGTTTATCCAGACCGTTACATCTCTACTGTTATGTGCTTGGGAGTATCTGGGTTAGCGCGTTTCAATCCTGGAATCACTCTGGCAAGTTATTGCAAGGACCTCCGTGGAATTTTGTGTTTCTTTTGAGTTTTCTACTCAAATGGCAGCTTTCCGCCCCCACACACGGTTTATTGACTAAGAAAACTGCTATCTGACAAAGCAGTAAATCTCTGCATATTGAGAAACGTTAAATACCATGAAAATTGTTCCAACTTTGAAGCTGGTTCTCCTCGCTAAACTTCATCCGTAACAGCATATTTTCAGAGCTATGAATCATTTATTGGTTTAGATAGTTTTACATTATGACAGGTTATTGGACACAGAATTATATACAGTACTATGATATAAAACATACAATCAAAACACACTTTTGTTGAGTAAGTCACTTATTAAAGGGCTCTGGACCAAAAATACTTAAAAAGTCGCAAAAGCCCTTATCACATCTATTTCCTACAACTRTCCTTTATTGCATGACAAAACAATGTGGAGAAAGGATAGATTTATAGATTTTACTTGAACTGAGCAGGCACTCAGCCTGCATTCTATTTAAAATATACAACTTGTACTGTTAGTTTCAATATTTAAAATAACTGTGGTAAGTTTGCCCAAGTGCTGAAAATTAAAATCAAGCCTCTAAGTAAGTAATCAAGCCTCTAAATATTTTTTTATTTCAAGGCATGACTTATTGAAGGCTACTTACTTGCTAAAGATCCACTTCGTTTACAGTTTTGGAAAATAATTACTAAATATTCTTTTATTTTTGGAAGTAAGTGACTAGAGAAGATGTATTGTCTTAAGTCAACTCCAGAAAACCTCTGTCAGGCTCGTAAACTAGGTACTTTTATTTCAGTAAAATGAAAGAGAAAATTCAGAAACAAGGAATAGATTAGTTTAAATATTTCCAGGAGATGCCAGAGAGGCTTGATGCCTTCCACATTATTTTTCAGTAAGTTGAATGCAATATGATACGGACCRGGAGTGTAGTACGGGAACTACTGTGAAATGAGCTGGGAGGTAGCAAAACTCAAACTGGATAGCTAACAGATGGAAAAGTGTATGATCAGCACGGCAAGTGTTAGTGTTTGGTCTTTTGCCCCTTGCTATTACTGGCAAGCATGTCGAAATGAAGCATGTTGCCTCYGCAGTGTTACCTGCAGTAGTGCTCTGACATTCCTTCCCGTCGTTAGGGTGGTTCCAGGAAAGAAATGAGAACGAACAGATTGTCGGATGACA
The DNA here is from genome assembly GCF_003343005.1 of Rhea americana. Lineage (NCBI taxonomy): Eukaryota > Metazoa > Chordata > Aves > Rheiformes > Rheidae > Rhea > Rhea americana. Next base: position 4,423,683 of record NW_028185927.1, read on the forward strand.
TGACATTGTGTCAGCAAGCGAGTGTTACACCTGGTTTAAGGATTCATTTTGAGCTCATAAGATGACATGTTGCCCTTTTGCCATAAGGAGATGGTGGTGTTTGGACTTTTTGCTGCTCTATTAGTCATAAAAACACCTGGTTTTATTTTGTGATTGATAAAATTAAATCATTTTGAACTTAGCTAGGAGTCTTGTCAGGTCTTCACCAAAGAAYGAATGCATACTCTTGTGTTGAGACCAAATGGATTTTTCTGTCAGTCATCTTACAGCAGAGTAGCCAAAAGCAAAACTGGAGGGAGACATAGTGTCTTCATGAATTCCTGTACTTTCCCTATATTTCTAGTATGGATCCTAAGGAAATGCAATTTAAAAGCTTATACTGTGCATTGTATTGTGACACTTGATATGCAGCTCTCTGATGGCACATTGAGTAGTATAATCATTTTCCTTTCCAACTAGTTCTGTTTGAGATAGAGTTTGAATATATCACTTTCCTCAGTACACGGRGATATTTTTAATTTAGGAAGTTAACCTGAAAATGAGGGTAGGTTTACAACCCTGTTGGACTCTGCTATCAATAACAAAATGAGGCAAGAGGCTACCTCCTTCTGATGATTAGTCCTTAAAGCTTTGGTAGATTGAACAGTAGACCCTCTGCGCTGTGGTTTTGATGAAAGCTATGGATGATTTTTAAACTCCTTGCAGGACAAGGCTTTTTGCAATGACATCCAAGGGGTTTTGTTTGTATTTTTTTGTATGAGAACATGGTTAGTGAGTGAATTTAAATAGATCATCTATTTCAACTTAATAAATACGTGCTTCATTATTTTCAGTCCCAGCTATGTTGTCTTATGAAGCTTCAGTTGCCAGAGAAAGCAATTGACTTCACCACACGCAACACAGTTTTAGGTCCTATGAGCCTAATCAACTTCTTTCTTCTAAGCAACTCTTTCTTCTAAGCAACTTACAAGAGTTTGAAAGTGGAATTCAAATCAGATAGTGACAAATAGAAAAAYTGAAGAAAGAAGAAAGATGTAGAAAGAAAAGACTAGGTGAAGTTGTGTAAGAGAGGAACATGTGAGATGGAAGAGAGGGTTTGCTCAATCCTTTTCAGGATTTTTTGTACRAAGGGTTTTCCTTCTTTAACTCAAGTACAATTAATTTTCCTTTATGCAGAATATRTTTTCACAGCAATATAACTAGCTCAGGGATTGGAAGTAATATGGCTGTGATAACAAGAGATGAAAAAAGTTATTTTATCCAGCTTCTTGGGAAAGTTTCATAGCTTTCATGGACTGCTTACAGCTACTCCAGATTGCCCGTGCTCTGACTGTATAGACATACCCTTAACCCAGCTCAAGCTGTAATGCTGTAACGATTCAAAAGGGTGTTTGAGCCCCACAGAACGGATAGATTAGCAACACAGGGAGGGCTTGGGTATGCAGCAGCTGAGTTCCTGTTGCCTTGTTAGCCCCAGTGTCAGCAGCACTCGAGCGGTCATCCAAGGCGTCAACTAACCAGTGAGCTTAAAGCATCACCTCGGAGGAGCAAGAGGTTTCCGCGCGAGAACCGGGTGAGGTGCGAGACTCCACGTGAGCTGTGCCTTGAGCTAACGCTGCAGTGAAGAGCAGTCCTTTGCTGCGCACAGCTCCTGGAGGGTTGAAARCAAAACACAGCTTTAAAATTCCGTTTTGACGGAATTTAATTCTTCCGTTCAACTTGCATTCTCTAACAATTTTTTTTTATGACAAATGTTTTGATATTCAGTCTCTTCTTCCTGCCATCCACTTCTTCCTTTTGTTTATAAAGAAATCACAAGTTTTCTTTTCTCAACTCATTACTCACCAAAATAAACCTTTCTCTTCAGGAGATTCCTATCTGTTACAGCACTATGTCCTTTCCTCTTCCAGTCATGCAGGCAGCTCTTCATTCCTCGGATTCCTCCTCCTCTTTAGAAGAAGTAGTCACTATTATGTAAGAATTAGTCTTAGAGAAATTTGAAACAGAATTTTTTCAGTGCTACTTTTGGAAAAGCTAGATTTTTTGGCAAATTCAATAGTTAATTTTTCCCCTGGCCATTCTAGTGGATCCTCCACCTTATTTGTGGAGAGGAATACAATATACCTTACAATAATATTGCATTTGTAAGGTAAAGCCTTTGTGTTGAAAGACTTTTTTGTCAGTATTCATAGAAAATAATTTGCTGCATTTCTGACTTGTCCTCCCACAACATTGGTGAGTGCAAATGCATTTTTACATGTAAATTTCTCAGATTTTTGGCTGTACTTAAGAAAATTAGATGTTGTTTGATGTACAGCAGACAATTTAAAATCTTCAGAAACACCCTAAAGCTACCACATGCATAATGAAAAATGTCAGAATACAAAATGTCTTCAATGAGGTTACTAAAAGAAATAAGAAAAAATAGATAAACAATGTCAGGCATTACATGTTAGTATTTCTGCAGAATGTATAAAGGTTGTGGGTGACAGGAAAAAAGCAAGTATGTTCTGTGTTGAGTTTGAACAGTCTTCATTCAACTCTCTCTGTGTATTTTAGTTTAAGATCATATTGCATTTTACTCTGGAAAAAAGTCTTTCCCTCTTAAATTAATGAGCTTCAATTGCAAATTTATTAGTTGTGAAAATCAAGTTCTTCAGCTGGACTGAGGCAACACAAGAAAGAATATGTTTAAGTATTAGAAGAAAACGTTAGATACTGGAATGCTACAAAATTTGAACAGAATTTCAAGGATATTATGCCAGTAAAATCTCAACTTACTAACTCAGTAGAGCTATTACATCAAGCAAATTATTTCTCTTTTATGGCAAATGCATACAAGTATTACCTTAGGTTTGGTGGGTGTATAATAAAATATAATTGTTGAGAAATTGTCTAAATGCAATACATTATCAGTATAATTGTAAAGCTCTTAGAAAAAAAAAAGGAGATATATTTATCAGTGCTCACAGAAAGTGAGAAAGCTGATTTAAAGACTTACAGTGTTATCTTGCAAAATGAAACTTTGCCCCCAAAGCCGAGGTAACCATCTGTGTCCATGCGTGATTCAAGCAYTGTGTGGAGAATAAATTCTGATGCTGATAACTCCCTTTGCTAAAGAAAACCAAAATATCTGGCTAGTATAGCACATCAAACATCGATGGCTAAGGTGTTTATGGTATGTTTTGAACCATGAATGCCATGCTTGCTGTTTTACAGCAGGAGAGACTTGACTTCTCAGGTAGCAAGTGCAAATTTTAGCTGTATCAAATAAAAGGAATGCTTTCCCTCACTGCAGAAAGAGTCTTGAGCTAAATTAATTCCTAGTGCTAATGAATGCAACTCTGCTGAAGTGAATGGTGTACCTGGTTACAACTGTAGAGAATTTGATTCCTGGTTTCTCATTACTAAGCCTTCGCTGTTGTAACTATTCTTACTGTTTTCTGATGGAACTTTTCTGTACTTCTCCCTGGAAGGCATCCTCCAGAGGTGAAACAAACTGGTCTTTTCTTACCTGACTATTCAAAAAAATCTCAAAGCCCGTAAAAAGGGGAACGCCACTCCTTTGCCAGAGTCAATAATAACAGCAAATACTTTAACTTCCTATTTCTCATTTATTTTCAAGCTCCTTCATCATGAACTATGTAATTTCTTTTTAGCTTGAATAAAGGTTTAAACACTGTATCCCTATTTCCAGTAAAGATTTAACTATATTTCTTACCAGTCATTAGAATCTCTGAGAGATTCTCTTTCCTTAATAATTGCTGAAACAGGCTCTTAAAAGTGGTATGTATATTTTTTCATATTAAGAACCTGATCCAAAGTGATGGGAAGTCTCTCCCCTTGGGAGCTTTGGGGCTTGGCAGCTTTGGGCTTTCGATCAACCCCAATTCCTTCATAGGCAGCAATGCTTTTAAAAACAAGCAGTGCCATCTCCAACTTGCAAGGATTTAACTAGTATTCTAGTGTGTGTGACAACTTAACATTGAAGACATTAGCACCAGGGGATTTTCAATGTAGCTTATGCTGGATCATTTTCCAGTCCTCAGCAACTGAAAAATACTATTCTAGTTCTCATAAAACTGCTTGGTGAAAATTTCTATTAATTTTTCCTAGTAAGAAATTTAGAACCAATTGCAATAATTTTTAAGTATTTGTTACAGCTCTACTACTTATTTGGTAATCTTGTTAAACTCTTTTTTTATTATTCTTTTTAATCACCAAATTCTTAATAGTTRCATTTTCTTGCAGTCTGCCTTATGAATAGAGAGATGCAGCAGCTGGAAGACAAGCAAAAATAATTGACTGGTGGCACAGTTGGTTCTTGCCAGAATTCTGGGTTAATTACACCTTTCAATTTTGGCAACTGATACAGAGTCCTTCCCTGGAAATGTGGATTGACTGCAGAGTTGTAGCCACTCCCACTTTGTTTATGAAACTTCATTTTATCTCTCCGTGACTGCATCACGAAAAGGCATGCAGTGTACAAATAAATCCACTACCTATATGCAGCAGGGAGGAAATCAAGGCTGTAATTGCAGTAAAGCCCTAAATTCCCCCTTAGAGCCAGAAATGATTTGAAATAGCATGGATGTTGATGTATTAGGGTCGGTTACTGTCTGGTGATACAGTAGCTGGATTTTGAATGCTGGTGATGAGGGCCAGTCCTCCATTTGCTAATAGCAATGTTTGCTGTATTTTTTTAGTTTTTAGCATTCACGTAAGATAAGGGGGTCTGCTCTTTTCCAGCAGGTTGTGCTTTCTCAGTGCCCTTTTTATCTGGAAGGCTTCCTTTTTCTTAGGCTGTGAAAAGTGAATATAACAGAAAAAAGTGAATATAATGGAAGTGTTAAAAAAAAAAAAAACAAAAGTAAAACTGTTGTTGTATTTTTGCAGGTTTTTTTCTCCTTTTGTTATCATGCAGTTTTATGTAGCCTTTGTTATGAAATTAAAATTAAAAGGCTATGAGAAATGGAAGATTTTTTCCTTTTCTGGTTTCTGATAGTAAGTGTGGAGCATGTAACCTAGTAGTTTAATAACATCTAAAGCTGTTAGCTTTTAAAATTACATGCCAATTGCTGCCAGAAGAGTTATGCATATTTCTTAAGAACATTCAATGGGCCGTTGTAGCCACACAGGGAATGGTTGACTTCTTGTACAGGTATTTGCAAAATGCCCAAACCGTTTTACAGTTGAGATAGCCTTAGTATTACACTTAGTAATGATAGCGTAGCCCTAGTAGCATACTGTATGTTAAACCATTAACGCTTAAGTATTTAAATCTTCAGGCAGCCTGGATCTAGTAATAAAACCCACAGCTGTTACTCCAGTAATAGTGMGAAGAAGCTAACAGAAAGAATACTACCTGTAAAGCATCTTATCRTTCATTTTCCCTCCTTCCTTCCTTCCTTCCTTTTCTGTTGCAACAGATTAGGTAAGTAGTTTTTGACTGTCACAAGTTTCATTTTTCCACAGAGCACTGAAAAAAATTAAGTTTGTTGATAAAATGATGTGATGAGTCCATCAAAATAGAGGGAAGGAATGAAGAGAGGACTAGGCAAGAAAGTGGACTGCTGTTTAGGAGGGTGAAGTTAGGGCATGCCAAATATGCTTTAGTGTTAGTAAAAACAGGGAAGATGTGAACCACACCTTGCACGTTTTACACCACCATCTAAAGTATAAAAAGGCATTGGTGCTGGCTCTGAGGAGGAGCAGATCGTTGCCCGTTTTGTTCGCAGGAGATCCTGAAGTAGCGCTGCCGAGAGTTAAGATAGACAAAAAAGGGGAGATTTCYCCTTCCTCACTCTCAGAAATAAATTATACCTTGCTTCATGTAGATCGAACAGCTTTTGGTCTCCTTGACATACTAGTGGCATACGAAAGCCCTGTGKATGGATGGAGCGTTAGATTGGAAGTAATAAGGTTGTGCCTGACTTACCTCCGCATTTGTAGCAGATGTTACAAATGTCATAACATGAACCTTTGGGAGCAGACTGGAGGAAAAAAAAAAAAAAAAAAGGCAAGACAACAGATGTAGGCCTCTTAGTTTTACCAGCAAGTATAGTCTGACACTATGTAACACTGTTCTGACTCGATGTTAATACCCTACCCTCCTTCTGAGAACAGAATCAGTGACACCAACAATTTCTGCAGCACTGAAGCTGGAAAGGGGTGGCAGCAGTTTTCTTCCCAGAGAAATTTTAATACGAGTTTGAAAATACATCAGGAGAACTATTAGTCAAAATGTTAAGTGTCTTTGTCATTCTGTCTGGCTAAGTAATCTATGCTCATCACTTTTCTTGGAGGAAACTGAGATTTTAAGGAATTTCTGCGTATTATCGTAATGTTTATGAAGTTTTCTATTGGTGGAGCCAAATATCGCAGATTGTTGTACATAAACCATTGCCAGATCCCTAAGTTTTTAACTCCTCAGCTCACCCTGTCTTTCTGTTTCCCTCTCTCTTACCTCCCACATCTGCCTCTGTTTTGCCTCTTTTTCTTCTGTATTTCTGCAGACTTTCTTTCCTCTTTCTTCGCAGCAACTGTATTTCCTGGGAAGCTCATTTTAATTAATGAAACTRATTTCATTAAAGCTAAAATAATATCTAAAGCATCTTTTACTTGCAGCTGCTTTCACCAGCACTTTCTAATCTGTTTCATCCATTTTTTGATAGTTTCTGAAATATTTTTTTGCTTCCTTCTACATTACCCCTTCTTGTGACTCATCCTCTCTGTGCWGAAATGTAAAACCATTTATAATATAGTAATATTGACCTGTGGTTGAAGAATAAATAGGTGGAGGTATCTACTTCTTACTATATCTTTTTCTGGGAGTGGAACATGAGTAAATAGTTTGTATGAGTACCACAATTCTTTTTCTTACATCATGTATGATTCCTCTTTCTCCTAGACGGTGCATCTGAGCAGCAGAAGGCAGTGTCTTTGTAAATATTTGTACAACCACCAGTATAAAGTGAGTCTGATCCTGGGTGGCAGCTCTAATTCAGTTGTATCGGAGCCACTGGCCTCTCCCCGCCATGCGAAGTGCATGTGTTCGCTCCATGCAGCGGAACGAAGAGCTAGCGTGATTGCTAGCACTTACACTTACTGTTTTATTGGTGGTGACGCTCTCTTTTGCTTCCGTTGATACTGGTAATGGAAAATACGTGTTCTTTGCTTTCTGTCATTGTACTTTATATAGTGGAGAACGGCAAAGTTATTCCTACTCCTGGTTCCTGGTGGTTTTGGCCAATTTTCTAGTATTTCTTAGGAGGGGATGAAAATAAAGCAGGAGTACTGGAGAGTCTCCAGGCCCTCGTATTTTTTCCCTGTGTGCCAATTTAAAGCAGCGGTGATTCTCCCTGCCACATCACTCCCTCAGGTGCTGTCATTCTTGAGCTGGAGGCTTAGCCCTCTCCCTGAAGAATTTCATTGTCAAGGAGAAGAGTGGGGGTTCTCCCATGAAGAATTTTAATCACCCTGTCTGTAGCCCTTTTGAAGGAGGCACAATAGTTCCTATAGTAACTACTACAGTGTGGGAGAAAGGCCGGTGCTCCCTCCCCCAGCCACAGATGGAGAACTTGCTTTGCTTAGATGCCTGGAAATTCTTACACAGCAAAGCCTTCAGCCTTCACAGTGAAAAGAAAAGTCTCTGAAATACACTCCTTAAAACGAACAAATAAGTTCAAATCAATGCTATTTTAGTTATCGAGYGAAAAATACTAAAATCTCACATATATTATTTTTAAGTGTGTATTTTAAATGTGTTTAACTTTCATTCTTGAAATTTCTAATTTTAAGAAGGTCAGAAAACAGATACTTAGGACTGGAGAAATCTTGTCTCTTCCTTCCRTTCCCTCTCCCTCCCCCATGTACACACAGCAAAGAGCAAATAAAGCAGATGAAAATAATTAGGGAAGGAGCAGGCTTATAAAATGGATGAAGATTTGCATCAAGACAACCACTTGTCTAGTTTCTTTTTTCTGTTGACTTTGAATCATTTCTGAGGGGAGAACACATTATTTCTGGGAAAATACTTCTTTAAATCCACTGATTCCAGTCCAGTTAACAAGGGATACAGTGCTTCCTATTTTTTTGGACACAATTTACTAAACAAAGTAAAAGTTAAAAAAATACTTTATAGTATTAAACAACTYGTATTTGAAAAGCAAAGTTTACTAAAAATACTTTTAATTCTTGGAGCTTTTGATGAGATGTGATAGGTGAACTACCGAAAGTAATCGGATGCACCTGTTATCATTGTGTTACATAACATTTTCTTAAATTAACCAGTATATTCTTGATAACTACTTTGTTATTCCCTGGAAAGTTTTGGTTTACGTTCTCAGCCATAGACTCTTCAGTAATGAATACATGCTCTATGCATGTGACTGGAAGACGGACATCTAGAATAATAGGCGTTCGCCTACAGAAAAAATAGATTGGAAATGCCATTGTTAGCTTCGTAAGTTGATTATCATATATTGCATTATGCATCTTACRCATAGTCCTTCGTGACAAATTTGTTCTGATACTTTATTGCTGTGATACTGGGTTGGTAATGGCACAGCATTAATGAATCCCATAGCTTTACTAAACCAAGATAAAATACTTTTGCACATATGTTGCAAGTCCAGCTGAGATTTATTTCCTCCTCTTCCCGTCTGGGAAAGTGGATGTTACACAAGACCTAAATTTTGGATTTCGTGATGGCGTACGGTGAGGTAAATCGGGGCGCCATCGTTTACTTTCTTCGGGTACTCTTTCCAAATCGGAGGGCAACACCTCTGCTTACGTCGTGCTGGTTGCCTGTCGTTCAGCCCCGCTTCAGACCGTGTCGTCTCTGCCTTCCGTCCGCAGCGCGTGCGCCGGGCGGGCAGCGTGACTCCTGCCAGAGRTTGCTTTCCAGCTTCAGTCATAAATGGGATGGCAAAGACCAATCAGGGGAAGAAAAATATGTCCATACTAAGATATTCCGTGAGGAGTAAAAGAATTAAAAATAATAAACGTGGATTTAGCATACTTAAATACTAGCCTTTTTTCCGGAGTCTAATGTTGGCTGCACTTTCTCTTCCCGGACATGTACCTTTTGCCACGCATTCTGGCCCTCGCTCAGGGTCCCTCTCTACCCTGAAACACAGCTTTTAAGCGCTTCCAAATTATTTGTCACRTCACATGGGAAAGCCCCAGGGTTTTAAGTTGAGGTCTCACTGCTTCCTGTGGGACCACCCTGGGTATCGCTTTCACCTACATTATTCTTTCTGGGGCATTTGGAGCTGTCCTTAGAAACAAAGAAAGATAAATCTTGATGTATGCTCTACTTTACACCAAAAAATGTATTGGAAATTGTCTTATCATTTCTATAGGGCTTTTTCTACTTTGAAGAAAAAAATTAAATTCTGGAAAAATGTACTTTAAAAGATTATAGCCACACGTATTATGGACTGCTTTGCACATATTGTTGTCTCTGACAATTCAGACAGTACTACTGCTGTTTTTCTTATGTTCTGTCATCTGAAGTGATCATATATTTTGTTGATGCTTACAGGCAGATACATTAGCCAACTCTATGTGAAACTTCCATGCAATTAGCCTCATTTTGGTTACATATTTTGTGAGTGGACATTTATATTTATGTAGGTCTGCTCTAGCTTTGCTAATTAAAGTCAGACTTTATTGACAGTCATAATTAGAGCTCTTCAAGATCAAAAAAGTGAAACATAGGCTGTCTTTTTTATGACTCTCCAGACAGCAGATTACCTAAAAGGGTGCAGCAGGATGGCCCTACTGCTGCCCTTGCTTCTAGATGTACAAAAAGGTGATCCTGAGAATAATCAATGAAGTGAATACAAAAACAAGGATTTGAGGAGCTTAATTCCGAAATGGCCTTTATGAGTAAATAACAATTCAGGAGAATTAATTTAAAAAAAAAGTTCAGAACAGTCTTTAAAAGTAAACACACTTTAAAACTGTTGGTCTGCATTTTACAAAATGAATTGATTTTGAGAGGAGGCATGAAATGCCTCACAAAAATCATGTCTTATTCTACAGGAAACTTAATATCGTGCTGGTAGTATGCTTTGACTCCTTGTGATTTAGCAATACTGCTTCTGCTTAACTAGAGCTCTGTCTTCTCTATTAGACAGTCACGGTGGACATCAGTCTGGTCATTATGTGCTCCATAGCTTAGAACTGAGTAGAAATTCTTAATAGAAAATGCTGTTTCCTCACGACGCATGGAAATCTTTGTTAGGCAGTCCACATTTTCTTTCCCATGGAGTCTCTGACTCTTCCTATCACAATTGCAATTGCTCTTGAGATTGCATTAAGCATGCTTAGACTGCCCCCAAGACACACTGAAAGGGATGTGGTTCTTCCTTCACCTCATGCATAGCCAGATTAGTCATTGAGGGAGGAAATGTAAAGAGGAATTAGTTAGCAGTTAGAATTTTTCCCTTGTTGATAGCTTGTTATGCAGTAATCCTATGCTAGGAATAGACACGTCAGTCTGGATAGTAAGATTTGAGGTCCAATGCCATGTATTGTCATAAGAGATTTCAGTAGACAGATGCTTCTACTCCAGCAGTACAAGTGCATATGTGAAAACAAGCTTTCTCTCTTCTTGTCATTATTAATAGTCAGTGTTTAATGTGAATATTGGTTCAGCCAACTTTTTTGTTAAACACAATTGTACGTTAAAACCTTAAACTTTGTTGATTAAATGTAGATAGTGAAAAATATGTCTGCATATGAAAAAGCTTATTTTAAAGAAGTTTGTTCATACTACTAAAACAGGCAGAGCTTGGAAATAGAATTTAATATAATTTAATTCTAATGTAATTTTAGAATCCGTTTCCTTTGTCACTCCCGTTCCAGTTGGTACCCATATTTTAGCTTTTTCCACATCCTAATTTTCCCTACTTCCTGTTTGCCATAAAGAAATTCTCTCCATGTATCCAATACTTTGTTTCTGTAGAGAGGCTACATTTTGAAAAGAATTCACATTTTTTTCTTAAAAAGAAAGATCTTTAGGTCTGTGAAGGCTGTTGAGCTACTTTGATTTATAGATGTTATGACATAAATCCTAAATCCCTTGCTTTCCAAGATTTCTGTGAGCGGTTAAGCTTTGGCTGCTGATGGTTCCATCCACAGGCTGAGAGATTTAGAGATGCCTGGCTGTGGCTTATATGATGGAAGCCAATTGAGCATTTATAGTTTATGTTTCAAAATTTTATAATAAAATAAAGTTGTGGCTTGCTTTTTAATCCAACCATTTCAGTGTTTGTCTTCCTTTCATCTATTGTCATGCCAGCGATCCATTCAGCGCAAATAAGAGGCTTTGTGCTGTGATTGGACTGGAGATTGCCACGGTTTTGAAACGTATCATTGTGATATGCATTTGTATACCAAAAGTGGGGTTTTTTTTCAGATGCAGATGGTTATCAAGAAATCATGGAAGCTAGAATAAGTAAAATGATGAGACAATAAGGACGGAGGAGCAAGGAAAATAAGTCTGTTCTCCTTGTTCTGGTATTATCTCAATATTCTTGTCTCATTCCTCAAAATACTAAAATGATAGTGAAACATGGGCTGTTTTGAAATACAGAAAATGTATATATGAGGTCTATTCAGTTACCAAAAAAGCAGAAATTACAGTATAGCTACCAGAAGCATAATGGTTCCCTATTTAACATCTTTATGCTTTTTATAAAATTAGGCACTGTCATTACAACCCCGTATCACCTGAGTAAGTGCAAAACATACATCAAGAGAAGTTCTAGTGCTATGAGCGTTGTAATGTATTGAATAGCCTGAATGTACTGCAGGATATTTGTGTACATATGTACCAGCCAAGAGGATGCAGGCATAGACTCTTAGACAATTTCACTGACAAATTTTAAAGCTAAGATCTGGCCCTCTTGTGTTTTCTACAGTTAACTCATGGATGTAAAAATGTTTTCATTTAAACTGTAGGATTGAGAGTGTCTGAAGAAGGAAGAGCTGATAACTTTTACTAGCAAACAGCATTCAGAGTTTAAAATACTGCTTTAAAAACAATGTTTCACTGTCTTCATGCATTTTATTCACATTAGGAAACTCACATGCTAAAAAACTGCAATTGACAGTTAATATAGAATTGAAAGCAATATTCAATATGATGGATTCATATAAAAATGCCAGTAGATTGTAAGGAAGTGATATGATGCAGGGAACAGTAAATTAATCAGAAGATGAATTCTGAGTGGCGATGTGTTCAAGCAATGTGGGGAAAATCTAGTATCGTCTAGATAGAAGAATGAAACCTTCTAAAGGATGTTGGGGGGGTTAGTTTTTGGGGAGTGTTATTTTTTGCTTTGCAGTGTTATTAAAGAGAGCAATATGAAACAATGCCTAACGATACAAAACCTGTGGTTGATTTTTTTTTTTTATGGTCGATTATAAGTGAAGTGACCATCAAAACACATTGCTAGCTGATAACCATAATGGGAAGCSTGACGATCTTTACAAAGCCGTGTATTTTGTTTAGTCCTATAACTACAGCCAAAGTTTCTCTTAGAAATGTAGATACAACTCCACTTTAGGCAAACCTTTGATAACACATCTGGAGGCACAGTAAGGAATAAGGAGGATCATCTTTAAGTCTGTGTAAAAGGAAAAGTTAATGCAGTCTAAGCTGCTAGAAAATTTAAGATGCTCTGATTTTTTTTTCCTGTAATGAGAGTTACTGTAAATAGTTATAGAAAAGATGAGRGAATGCAAAGAGAAGCAAAATGATTTAGGATCAGAAGACTGGTGTAGAAAAACAGAAGAGAGACTAAGTAGATAAAGCCTGTAAAGGCCTAATACTGCAATGACATGTCTTGGCAGTCACTACRCTGACTATAAAAATCAGGTAGACCATATCAGTCTGTTAGCAGCTTTACTTGCACCATAAAGTAATAGTCGAGAAGAGGACTTATTTTCTTAAGCTGTTAGCTTAAGAACTATGTCCTTGAACTCCTTTAGAGCAAAGAAAAGGACTCAGAAAATGCTGTGCCTAAAGCAGCCAGCATTTGTAATTATGAGCTATGGCCTGAATCTATTAGCAATGAAGCCACCTGTTTGCCTGGGATAAATAGCTTAGAGTTTCCTACAAGGAAATTACATGGAGCATCAATAAGGAGCAATATTCCATTTTTAAGTCAATACGACTATCATTACTTGGCACGTATCTTCTCTTACTGATATCATATTTGGCAGCCAGTATCATAGAAGACTTGAAAATCGTTGCTCTATAGTTTGTTTTCATTGGTGTTAAATCAGCCTGTTCAGTAATGGCACTCATCCATTTTGTTTGTTTGGGTGGTTCCTTTGTATTTCCTGTTTCTTATTAAAAATATTGTTAGTGAGTTTCATGGGTAAGTGATTTGAATCAGATGGTGCCTTGAAAAGAAAGCAATGCGCACTGATACTCCGATGGTTCCAGAGACCTACGACCATCAGCATCTTTGGATGTAAATGGTTTTGCCCGTGCTTTAAAAGGGGGTGCTTCTCTCTGCTGCGTGTGGGCCTGGCTTCGGCACCAGGGTGCAAAAGGAAGGGCAGGTTCCTCCAGCCCTGTGCCCTCTCCTTCTCCATCCTCTGGCTCTCTCTGGTCCTGTGGGAAATGCAACCCGGCCCCAGGAGAACTCGGCTCGCAGTGCGTGCCTCCTCTTGGCGTGCTCGTACTCGCTTCCCGGCGCTGTGCTCCTGGCAGAGAGAGTTTAGTGAAAGATCAGTTTTATGGTTTCTCAGCTTGTGTTGTAGTCACTGCTGCCTATTCCTTACTTTGTACTACTAAAGCAGATATTTTTAAAAGTAGAAGTTGTGGTTTCAAGTACCTCTTCCAGCAGCTAACAGCGATACCCAGAATGCAACAACATTTCTCGTATTTAGGAATARCTTTGCTATCTCAGCTTTTGTGATAGGGCGGCTCTTAACAAATGATGACTTTTGAATGTTGTGCTTGCTTCATTTCAGTTTCAAATAAGTAACATGTTCACATAAATCTCTCTCATATCTTTCTAATTGCTGGGTAATATTTAGCTCWCATTCCCACATTTCAAAATATGTAAATTATATTTAGAGTCTTTTTCAATGGTKGGGTTTTTTTACTAAATTCTGCATGTGCTCAACACTATGTACGCTTCTGCAGGGACTTGGGACATATTTGAATCAACCATTAATTTCCATAGTTCCTGGACATTTAAACAGCATTTTCAAAAGGAATTATTTTATGCTTAAAATGTGAGTTGCTTGAAATTTCAGTCACTGAAAATTATGTAGCAAGTTTACTTACTATATGCAAGGCAAATTTGAAATTAACCCTGGTGTTCAAAATGCAAAACTTTTATATAAATAGTTGATGTCCAGTGGTGTGATCAGGGATGCRTTAGAAGTGAATGTGCAGACCTTGCAACATAATTGTTTTTTATTCAGTTATAGGTGCCCAGCGCAGGAGAAGTCCCAGTGCCCTTGCCATTGAAGTATTTGAATCACATTTGGGAAGTCATATTTTACAGGTAAAAAAAAAATGGCTTTTCCAAGAAAAATCACAATAAATCTAGCCAGTCATATTTCTGCCAATAGTTTGAATATTGTTGTTATCAGTACTTATATTAATGAGATTTTTTACAAATTCATATTTTTTTCTTTTTAGAAAGCCCATGATTGGGAGAATTTTAATGAGAGGGAGGGCAAGTATTATTTGTGCTGTAATAATTTAGATGAATCGGTCTAGTTGTTTTGCACTATGCAATAGCTGTTTGCTCGCAGAATGACTGTATGTATTTGTGTGTATGTGTGTGCAAAAGAGTATTTTGTGTTGGTAATTTTATTTTCCTTGTGTCATGTACAAATTTAGTTTTTTTTCCCCTGGCTTTGGTTTGTGAGCAGTGCTTTCCTTCCTGATAGACCAGTTGTCATGATTGTATATCACAATTCTGCAACAACCTGCAGGGAGAAAAAATGAGGAGCAGCAGCATGCTTCTTAGGTCTCCTTAACTATAAGATAAAAACTAGTTGGGTATTAAGGAAGTTAGGCACTGAACAACTAGCTATATTCCAGGAAGATTAGACTGAAAAACAATGACCTGAAAAACAATGACCTGGTGGGAAACATGCATTTTTTTTTTTTTTTTTTTTTTTTTTTTTTTTTTTTTTTTTTTGGTCAGGGTTACTACAACCTTTCTTAGGTTGCAGTAATCAAACATGGAGCATTAGCTGTTAGGAACAAAATGTGAAATGTTTTGTCAGCAAGGCAGAAACCCAGCACTACAGAAATAAAAAAACACCCTTTACATCTAGTCTATTCCAAGTGCAGCACTGAATAACTGCTCTTATTTAGCAGTGTACACAGCTTCCAAATGCAAGTACATTGCTTGGTACCTTTTGAGAGGTACAAGAGAGGTAAATTAGGATATTAAGTGGAAATATTCCACTTAATTGAAATGATTGAGAGGTGGCTCTCTGTACTATCTCAGCTGTGGCATTCAAAAGCACTATGGATAATGTCAGATTTTTCATATCTTTTTAAAGTAACTAAGTGCAGAATAGCTACAAAGATAATTTTAGGAAAACACAAAATTAACCAGTAGAATGAATTTCTCTTAGAAGCAGAGATCATGAATGGAGTGATTTACTTAGCTGTACACCCTTGGCAGAGCTCTAGTTCAAGTTTTTGATTTTGTAAGCAAACGTTTGTATTGCAGTTACAGTACCAAAGATATCTGCACTGATATCTGTGCCACTGTTTTGCATATTAGACAGAAATGCTATTATGCTCTCTCATAAATACAGAGAAAATGAATAAATAAGCAGCAGTTTTGTGATGTTTCAATTTGTGTAATTTGTGAGCATGTTGCTTTGAATATATATACATATATATATATATGTACTATCTATCCTAAAGGTATATTTTTTAAAATATGTGTTATTACAAATATCTACATAAAACTTCATTGAAACTGATCTATATAAAACCCTTTAGGTATTAAGTATGACCCTGTATGAATATGTGTATGAATAAATATATTCACTTAACTAATATGAGGAAAAAAACGAAGATGACTACCTTGAAAACTATTTGACACTTGTATTTTTCACTTGTTGCATATTTAAGACAATTAGTGATTTTATTGCTTATTTAAGCTAGATGCCTTCACTCTCCTCTTTTTTTTAATCTGAAATATGATGAATTATATCTTTTCCAGGTATAACCATAGTATAGGTCTAGTAAAAGAATCTCTACTGCATTTGTATCTGTAACTGAGGATTTTCAGTCAAAATCACCGTCAATACCATATTGAATATCTGTTGAGGTGTGGCCTTTTCAGAGAGGGTGGTACTTTTACCAAATTACCGCCATTAATCTTTAGCCAAATTGATAATAGGAAGTTCTGCTCTGACATTTAAGAGAGAGTAGACTGTGGATGATGGATAAAGGACACAATGAATTAATAATGGTTGCAAGTTTGTCATATGTTAAAATCYTGTCTTACTTTAGCAGCGTAATCAACACTTGAAAGCAAAGTCTAGGTGAAGTATTCAAATGCACCACTACTAACAAACCTGCAGGAAATTTAGAGTACTGCCTTGTGGTGTTATAGGGAAAAAAATAATATCCAGAGGACAAAATGACTTGTAGAACAACAGTCAGACAGATTCTGCAATGGAATACTGTTTTAACAAGTGCTAGTGTAGGGTTTGGCTCCTACAAATAATTTTTAAAGCAGTATTGTGGTAAGTGTTGTTTGAAAGTGAAGTAAACAACCTTGCAAAATAGTTATACCTTGGGAATATCTATGTTTTTCAGAGTCTGCTATCTGAGGAAATTAAATTAATAGTTAGTTTGTTTAATCCCTTTTGCTATTAATAGTTTGATGACTGGGTTAAGTGTAAGCTCAGAAATTAAGGAGGCTCTCTAATCTTCCTAATATTTTGATACTTCAAAGTTTATTGATAGACATACAAGAACATAATATGGTGTGTTTCAAAAGTGAACATTATTTATAGTGAAGTAAATATAGAAGTGGAAGAGCACCTTGTGGTATTTTACATCCTGGTTCTACAAGGAAGTAGTCTCAGTCAATCATCTCAAAAAAATCCAAGCCACCGCCAATTGCTGTGTATCATACTGGAGAGGCAATTCCCACAGTATGTTTGTAGCCAAAGAAACGGTCCACTGAGTGCTCATAAAAAAAAAAGAAACACCAAAACAGAAATGCCTGAACGCTGTTTTATCAGTTATCAGTATCTCCAAAATCAGGACAAAAAACGCTTTAAATATCCAATTAAAAACGCCTAAATGATGAACAGTAGGAACACTAATAAAAGAGGGGGGGAAAAAAAACGATAACAAGAATATGCCCATAAATTTTTGACAAGTGTTTTGATTTGCTGAGCTCTGCTTTGTTATATTTTATACTCATCTTATTTTGAAAAGTGGTATTATAATGRGAGCAGGCTTCAGTGAAGATTTCTTCAGTTTTACATGTCTGTGTATATATTTTGTATTTATTTATAAATACAGTGAAAAATTACTTCTGTTACTTGTTATTGAAAAATTTTGCTCAAAGTGGTTGTAAATGTTAGCAAGAGGGTGATCAGTTTATACTAGGTCCCTGGATGTTTCCTGTAACTTTCTTACTATTGAGGAGGTATGGAAAAGGGTCAGTAACCCCATATTCTCCATATAATCAGGAATGATCAGGAAATGTAGAACTAAATATAGAGAAAAGGGAAAGTTAGAGAATATATTTGCATATGCAAATTAGCTTAATTGATACTGCTTGCCTCTACAGGGATTTTTCATTACAAACTGGAGTGCTACATTGTTCAGCTCATATTGAGTAATTTAGTAACTAATGAGACCAGTTTGCACTAATTTGCATATGATAAATGAGCTTAATTGCAGTAAATAACTTGGAGGCATAATTACTTAATTTTCCTGTGTTGCATGGCTTTTAAGTTCACGTATGAACAACTCAAGATAATTTTGCATATTTAAATTAGTTGCTTTTAAAATTCTTGAACAAAAAAGAACATACCTTACAATTTGAACTGTAAAACAATTAAAAGTAAAATGTACAGTATTTTCAAATAAAATTTAGTGTTTTAAAAGATATTTCCTCCTTAAAAAATACCAAAGCCTCTTAAAGAATAAATATTTGGAATTAAACACTATGAGATAGCTTTTAAAGTCAGATTAGGATCGAAAGATGTTRTTAGTAATAATAATAGAACTTTGTATCTGAACTGTAGTAAATGGTACATATTTTGTATTCCTGCATAYAAGAGTGATAATTTTAATAATTGCATTCTTTGCTTCAGCACTGCCTATTCAACTGTTAAGAAACTGTAATACTTTCCTATAGCATTATATTACCATACATAATAATTTAGACACTAGCTGTCTTAAATTGTATATACCGCCCTGCCTCTAGCTAGTTTGATGTAACAGAAACCTTTACATAAAAGGGATACTGAAGTCTCTGCATCAAATAAAGATGTAATTTTTCTTTCTTTTTTTTTTTTTT